>NC_056751.1:43427482-43564982 GCF_019279795.1 Protopterus annectens | reverse complement strand
CATTTATATTACAGCTGCAGGTGTCTGTTCTGCAACAGAGCCTATGGTGATAGGCTGGTGCGGTTGCGCCACCAGGCAGGTCAGTAATCCACTACCAGTAACTGTAAATAAATATAAAAGTATGACAGTCAGCAAAAGAGTGCAGTGTAGCCAGTAAGGAATAAAATCTGCAAGTAACAGTGTGAAAGTGTATGCAAGTATTGCTTGATTACAAGAGTTCCCAGCCTGTAAGTGTAAACTAAACATGAAACTGTCCAACATATATTCTGAAATAAAAATGCCCTGCCTGTAAGAAAATAGTACACAACCTGCAGCAGGCTGAAAAGTATAGCTGCAGAAGATGATGAAATCACATGTGTGAAATATATCCCTGTGGAAATACTGAAACATGACAGAAGTGAGACTGCTGGAAAGGCTTGTAATAACTACTGTTAAAACATGTCAATAAAGCCTAGAAGTACCATCCTGAATAGTAAAATGAAAGCAAGTGAGAGAGTGTGAGAAAGTGTCATGAATCCAGCAATACAGTAGTAATAACCCCTGAATAAAGTATACTGCAGTCAAGACAGAATGAAATGCATGTGAGACTCAGAACCAAACAGCGAAATCTGTTCAAAGTGTTGCTGCATGTGGAATGTGTATCCCAAAATCTGGATATGTTGCCCCCAGTCTGAAATACGCAGATAGGATGATTGTCTGATATACCAAACATCCACACTTGTCTACAGGTATATAAAGCAAAAGTAGCAAGATGATGTAGCTGAACAAAGCTTGATATGAATGTGTATGAAGAACACTAAAATGTATATTGATGTTGCAGTAACAGTCCTATCAGCAAGGTGAAATAGTTATCATATAGGACACTGTAGTTAGAACAGTAGTGTGTATATAACTGTAGCTATTAGAAATGTACAGCATATGTATTGTTATTGAAGGTGTTAATATTACTTTCTTTACCCCACCCTATAACCACATATAACCCATTCCATGTGAAAATGGTATGTGCAATCACAATTAACACCCCTGGACGTTTGTCCTGTTGGGTCATATATATTTGCATGTCCGTTGATGCATCTGCCCTGTTCATACATCCACACCTGATGGCCTGTTGCCATCAATTATCCCTGCATGTTGTTGGACTGTGTATTTCTGTTCAAATTATGCATGTGTTATGCACGCTGTTCAATGGTGTGAATATCTGGGTGTTTGGTTAATGGGAATACTAATGCATGCTGTTACAACTAACTGTGAATGGTATTATATGTCACTAACCCAAACTGTCATGACATAATGCAAACCATAGTACGACAGGGAAGGCGGGTTCCAGCGGACCCACCTCTCCCACCTCAGCTGGCGAGTGCACCTGGCACCAGTGCCGAGTCCGGACCCTCCTCCGGTGGCCCTGTGCCACCTGCGGGTGGAAGTGCTGCAGGGGATGGGGCTCGCCCCCTCTGCAAGTGTGGCCGGAGGAGATCCACCACTCACCCTCCGTAGCGTCCGGACTGTGGTGCGTAGGGAGATTCGGGACTCTGTCCTTGAGCCCCTACACCAGCTCGAGGCATGGGTGGCGCAACTAACGGGCATGCCTGTTGCCCCGCCTACACAGCCCCCAGCACAGCCCCGTCCTGGGCAGTGAAGGAACAGTGGCAACTGCCTATGGGTGGGGATATCAGTTCCACTGTTGCCATCTGTGGGCTCATGGGCTCTGGATATCCAAACCTCCGTCCCCGTCAATTGTGTAACCCCCCCACACGTGTCATACACCGCCCCTGTATGCGTCTTGTTTGTCTTGTCTGTTTACCTACCCAACCTACCTCCCCAGCTGAACCGACTTCCTTCACCTGACATACCACTCTTACCTGAAAAAAAAAAAAGGGCACTCTGTACCCACAAAAAAATTACGCCCCATACATAGCTGCCCATTCCGCACACATGTCCGCTGGACATGGAACCTATCAATTACAATTGGCTGTACAACAAGTATTATTGTTGTCCTGACACCTCTCCCAGGGGTGGAAGGTTTCAAATGTCACACCAAATTACATACATATGCACAGCTGTTGCTGATGAAGAAATGGGCAGCTATGGGCCTTACCTACATCCCTCCTGCACATCCCAAGCTTGTTTCCCTACTGTCTTACCCTCTTTGTGACCCCTTTTTCACCACTTTCCTGTCTCCCCATTTTCTTTTCTTTCAAAGAAAATAGCGTGGGTGTGCGCGGAGCTAACCGCCAGTGCGCATGCGTGAGCTCCGTGCAAACCAGCGCTAGCCTGGTTATAACTGCTTAAAAGTGCCTTAGTCACTGTGATTGACAGGTCCTGTACTCAGTTCAAAAGAAAAATAAACTCCCACTGTCAGTCCCGAACCCAGGACCTTGGAAACACTAGTCTGTACAACCTACCACTAAGCCATGACTCTTATACAAAAGCATTGTGCTAAAATAAATATAACCTGTAAAAGTAGGGATGAATGTAAAGGGAATATAGGATGTGTAGTACACAAAGCATGTCATTTAAAATAAATGTCAAAACTACTGGATATCCATAATAGTAGTGTGTGAAAGAAACAGCCATGCTAGTTGGCAGCCTGTAGATAATAAGGTCAGTTAAAGTACATAGATATATGTATGCATATGTACATATATATATATATATATATATATATATATATATATATATATATAGTTGTAGGAGTCAATGTGCATACACACTTGCTACAGGGAACATGAAAGAGGAATGGAGAATTGTGAATATACAACACAGCCTGAAGCATGAGAGAGATACTAACCTTTACAGTCACAGAACACTGTCCACAGCATACCAGCATGGTCCCCCCTCACAATCTGAAAGGGCAACGCCTATCACACATACCCTTTTATAGCACTGACCTGAAATCATAGTGAGAACTGCAATCAGTACACAACTGGCTGTATGCAATTAGCAAATGCTGGCTGTCAATTGGTGCAGAGGCCATCACATGGACCTATGCAGATACCTACAAAAGCATCCAGTGCTAACACTCCCCACATGCAATACATTCATTGCATTGTCTGCAAGCAGACAGAGGGAGGGCGAGAAGTGGAAGAGAGAGAGAGAGAGAGAGAGAGAGAGCAAAAAAAAAAAAAAAAAAAACAGACACTGTGACTCTCTGTACCCTGAAGCTGTCAGCACTGACAGTAGCAGCAGCAAGCAGAAGCTGTGGTAATGCAACCAGCTGCGACAAACAGAGGTAATGCAAAGTAGCAGGTTAATAGTGTGCATACTGTGAACCCTCCAAATGTGTCATAGGTCTGTATCCATAGGTATGTCCATGTGATATGTTGTGTGTACGTAGTTCCAACAAAAGGGGATGACCATACATCACATGTCAAGCAGTCATAGGCCAGGATCCTGGTAGCATGTGTCTGTGCGTTGGCCTAGCAATGGCTGTAGTGACTGCTTTGAAATGTCAGCCAGGCCCAAAAGTCAGGATCAGCCCATCCCAAAGGCACACTGGCTGGGAACAAGTGTCTGCAGGTACCTGATGTCACTGCACATGCATCCCATACTGCATAATCCCATAGCGTAGCAGACCAGGCCCATTATGCATATGATGTGGTAATTCCCAGGGTCAGTCGAGGTGCCCCTTAGTGTTGTGGGACCACTGTTGCTGTATGCCACTGTCCAGGTACATATCCTGTAGCACGCCAAGATAAACTATCAGTGTTACATGCGGTGGTATGTCCCCTCAGAGTGCTGGTAGCACACATCCAGGGGGACCACGAGGTCACAGTGATGCTGTGTGTTCTCCTCTGCTGAGGGCGGCCCTCACCTGGACATGTGCGATGATAGGGAGGTTACATCCAGCTGGGATAAATATCCCAAAGGTGAGGGAGAAGGAGGGGATATGTGCACCGAACATGTCTGCAGGAATGTTGCCAATATGCGTGTGTTTGGTGAATGTTAAGTAGGTGTGGACTAACACAGAGCATATCTGAGGCATGTGGTCCATATGTGTAACATAACTGAAGAAGGCCTTGTGGTCATCCATAGTGTTTGTGTCCATTTCCCTCCCAGAGTAGGCTGTGGCTGTTGTTATGATGGACTGTAGCATAGTACCAGTGCTGACCACAGATGCCTACCCTTAATGTGAATGTGCTCTGTCCTGCAGTAGCCTCCTGCTATTGTTATACAATCTGCCTCTGTCTGGGGTCCACTGGACAGGATGCCTAACCTTTGTGCATAGGGTCTGGGTTAGACATGTGTGTGCAAGTGTCATGCAATCCGCAGCATGTCTGTGGTAAGCATTTGCAAAGGGGTCAGCAGTGTGGCTTGTGGCTTCCACTGGCCCAGTGTGCTGCATGGATACCATCCCAGTCCCAGCAAGTGAACAACTGTCTAACCACATACATATCAAAGTAGTCTACTGTGCTGGTGGTGGTGGTGGGATATGTATATCCAGGCCGAGTAACGTCTGTCCACATCACAGTAGTGGATGGTGTCCCACATACAGTACCTTGGGATGAACCCCCAGAGTGAGGTTGTGCATAGCACCTGTCAGTGTGTGCTGACCGATGGGGCACGCTACTACGTTGTGTGGAATGTGGCAGGTATTGTTGCACAGGTGTTGGCTGAGCACTGATATCTGGCCATGTACCTGTGTATCCACCACGACACACACACATGCAACATATGGGAGTAGTAGTATATCACTACACATGAGTATCATGTATAGTATGTGTGCCATACATTGCTGACATGGTCTGCTGATATCCTGTCTGTGTTCTCTTCCAGGGAGATGGCATGACAGCGTAACCCCGCCTACTCTGTGGCGGAAGATGAGGAGATCCACCAGAGCCTGGTGCAGGAGTATGACATCCTGTTTTCCCGTACCAGTCAGAACCAGCAGGAGAGGGCCGCACTGTGGCAAGACCTTGTCCGTAGGGTAAATGAAATTGGCACGCATAACAGGACATATGAGCAGGTACGACATCACTGCAGTGATTTAATCCGAAGTGTCCGCAGCGTGCATCAGATATCCACAGGCAACAGGTCGCCACAGGAGGTGGGTGGCCACACATCCCCTCACCAGACTGGAGGGGCTACTCCTAAGTGTTGTGGCTCCAGCCCCGAACACCAACAGCAGTACACCTGCATTATGATGGAGGCTGGTTCCACACAGCAGCACGACATGGAGCGTGCAGGTAATATGCCATATGTACACCTGACTGTTCTGTACACTGTATCATATGCAATATCAATGGGACAGATGTGCCCACTGACATTAATCTCATCATTTCTGCAGGTCCCTCCAGGGTTACAGAGAGACAGGCCATCCATGCTGGTGAGTGTGTTTAACATAACCTATAATAGTCCTGATAATGCTAGTAACAGTAGTGTAACTCAGTAGTGCTCTGTGTGTATACTGCAGGGTGTGCATGTGTGCATGTGTGCAGGTGTGTCAGTGCCCATGTGTGCATGTGTGCAGGTGTGCCTGTGTCCACATGTGCAGGTGTGCCTGTGTCCACGTGTGCATGTGTGCATGTGTGCATGTGTGCCTGTGTCCATGTGTGCATGTGTGCATGTGTGCCTGTGTCCACGTGTGCATGTGTGCATGTGTGCATGTGTACACGTGACCATGTGTGCATGTGTGCATGTGAACATGTGTGCATGTGTGCATGTGTCCATGTGTGCATGTGTCCACGTGTGCATGTGTGCATGTGTCCACGTGTGCATGTGTCCACGTGTGCATGTGTGCCTGTGTGCATGTGTGCATGTGTGCCTGTGTGCATGTGTCCATGTGTGCATGTGTGTATAAGTGCATCACTGGTAACAATGTCTGGAGAATGTAAACTGTGTTTCCTGTCTTCATCCCACAGGTTCTGGGGCTGCTCTGGTGACCTGCATCAGGGAACCTGAATCCTGTGCCCCGGCTACTGGTAATGATGATATATGTGTAATGGTACAGGAAGGTGTGTCAGGGTCTGCCATTAGTCAGCCAATTGACAGTACACAGCTGTCAACCCCATCATTGCGCACAGTCATCCTGCCTATACATCCTATGTCACCATTGTCCCTAGGTGATGGACAGGATACAGCGGGCATAGACCAGGGTAATGTGGTACCTGTGGCACATGCATCCCCACACAGCAGCCATGGGCAGGGTCCTCCGATGGTACCACACAGACAGTTGCCCATGGGTTCTCGTGGAAGCATCCGTGGGCGTACTGCCTCTGGCCGACGTGCCCAAAGAGGTCTGTCAACCTCAGCGATGTTTTGGACTGTCATGCAGGCTCAGTCACGTATGGAAAGGTACACCAGACAGGGTCTGAGGGAGCTCAGAGCATGCCGCACAGCCATGACAGACAGTATGCGTGACATTGCGGATGCTATCCGTAACTTCACCGATGTCATAGACAGACGTTGTGGGGACATATTACAGCAGTTCCACAACCAGATGTCCATGAGCCAGGGCAATGGTGGCGCCTGCGGTGTTGACGTGGCCATATGCCGGCAGCGGCAGCAGCTGGCAGTCGGCGCGGATGGCAACAGGCTCGTGCATGCCCCCATAGTGCCAGCAGCAGCCCCAGCAATGCTGGGTCTGTGCTGTCATCGGAACGCCCCAGGAGACCACGTGCACATGGCTCTGGACAGTCCCAACAGGGACATGTGTCCAGTCAACACACTCCCGCTTCTGATGACAGTACCCAGTCAGGCTTTGTACTGGATATGGTCCGTAGCACCCCTGCCAGGCACAGGTACCGTGTCCGTGCACACAGACACTGATCTGTATGGCCTGCCAGGTGCAGTCTGTGGCTGTCCACAAACCCCTGTATATGGCAGCCATGAGGTGGAACTGTGTGCGTGCATACACACATGCGAAATGCTAACACTTAGGGCAACCACATACACGCACACACTGCACCAACACTGGCCCACCCTGTACTGCTGCCCCTCACCAACACACATACACACACATGTCAATTGGTGGTATCAGTGGCTGACTCAGGCATACCTAATCCACACCCTGTGCATATGATGACACTGTGCCACCTCCTGCATTCTCCAACATCATTGCGGGAACAGGTAAACACGTTGCTGATGCACAGGGTGACTACATAGACGTGTATTAGTAGTATCATGTTGGTAACAGTACAGTGTGCTGCTATGACTGTGTGTGTACCCCAGCATGCCTGCTGTAGTAACTGTATGAATGTCCTGAATTGTTATCTGCACCCATAGTACATACCAAAGTATAACAGCTGCACATAATTGCATGCCGGTGGTAAGGTTGTCAACAGATAGCCCCATACATGGGTAGCACAGGGGGAAAGCTAACGCAAGTAGTGATATGCAATGGTGGACATGCACAGTAATGGTGTCAAGATGCCCACAACGACTATGCCATGTGTATGTTCACACATCTAGATATGTGTGCAGTACCAATGTTGTCCAGATCACAAATAAGTATGACATAATATCGGTTCTACCATGGGCATCTGTGCTGCATATTCCTGGGTACGTGTTGATAGTGCCTACATATTTGCATTATTACTTACTGTTATTGTTAGCCCTTCTTTGTTGTATAATGCAGTACTTCCAGCCCTGTGTACTGTAGCCTTGTTTGCATGCATGTTCGCCTGGGGGGCCCTGGAACACTGCTTACACCTGCAATGCAGAGTTACAGTGCTTCTGTAGACTGCTAGTGACATCTGCATAGCATACCATATGTATGTCAACCTTACACATGACAGAACGTCACTGTCTGTCCTGTACGCATGTACGTTGCCTGTGACACATTGCACACGTCTTACCTGGCATTTACCCACATGTGCAGTCATATATGTCAGTGCTATGAGACAGAGGCAGTCCACCCACACATACACACCTTCAGTATGTTGTTCCCCATTGGCCCTATGTGTTGGTACTCACCATGGCGATCACACTACTAGGGTGGCATGTACAAAGGTAACCTGTGAATCGCCTCTATGGTCCAGTCGTGGTTTATGTGGGTCATGTGTCATTGTCACAGCTGCCACATGTATGCAGTCAGCCATCACCCTTGGCCAGGAATGTACAACACATGTGTGGGATGCCACCACACAGCCAATCTGGGGACTGGTCTCTCTGAACCCAGTGATGCCATACCCTGTCAGGTGGCATGTCATATATACTACATCCAGGACAAACGTCAAACCCAATCCCTGCTGCTACTATTGATAATATCCCTGAAGATGTTCCTGATAGCTTTGACCAGTCCTTTACTGAGACATTGCAGGCCCTAGCTAGCCATCTACCTCCTAGCTCCCTGGTCCTGAAAGCAGCACCCTAGAAAACTACTTGCGTCCAGCTGCCAACCAGTCGCCAATTCACTTCTCCGTAACTTGGTTGTAGCAGTGAAACCCACTACACTGTGTGCTGATCAACACCCTGCCGAGTACCTATCAAAACCAGATGATGCTATTGCTTACCCCGTCTCAAAGGTAATCAAAGGTACTATGTTAGAATCTAACTTTCCCACCATCTGGAAAATGTCATATGTAATCCCACTTCACACAGGAGGCAGCTCTACTGAAGTCTCCACTTATAGGCCAATAGCTATACTCTCTCCACTTGCAGAGATTATGGAGACTTTCGTCATAGACAAGTCATGCACCACCTAATCCAAACTCGCATTATGGCAGACACTCAGCATGGCTTACGTCCTCATCACAGCACTACGTCAGGCCTCCTAGCCTTTACTAACACCATAAGCCATACTTGCAACATTAATTATATATCCACAGCCCTCTTGTTGAATAACTCAAAGGCATACGATATGGTTGATCACCAACTTGGACTCCACACCCTGCACAGACTGTCTAGCTACTGGAGCCTTCCAATGGTGTCAATCCTACCTGCATGGTCAACAGCAGGCCGGCCTCTGGCAGAACAAACCCTCTAACCTTCTACCTAACACCCTCAGAGTACCACAAGGCTCTATCCTAGGGCCCTTGCTGTCCTCCATCGTCATTAACGACCGTTATACTGTCATCCCAAAAGTCAGCTGTATCCAATATGCTGTATACTCTACTCTGATCTGCTCAGCCACATCTCCAGTAGAGTTATGGTCAGCTACCCAGACCACCTTTAATACAATAGCAAACTGGCTTTCTGAACATCGTCTGATCCTAAATCCCAATCAAACTAAACTGCTGTTATTCCACCAACACGTAGGTCTACCACGTTCACCGTTACCATAACATCAACTGATGGCACAATAATCTCCCCTGACCCATCTCCGAAACTATTAGGTGTCATCATAGACAATAACCTCATATGTGACATACATGTTAACCAGATTAGCAAAGCCATCAATAGAAAGCTAGGGTCACTTTACAGAATTAAAGCCTTCCTAGCCCCTCCAGCTAAAGGTGCCATAGCTCGCTCACACCTTGTTTCAGCCCTTCTGTATGCATCCCCTCTATTCTCACATATGAACAAGACTGTCCTTAACAAGCACTGGATTTGCTACAACCACATTGCCAGGTTTGCCACTGGCCCACCTGTTAGGACACATCATTGCATCAATCTAAATCAGCTTGGTTGGCTTGCAATACCCAGCCTAATACAGTATAACCAACTGATTATGGCCTATAAAATCCTCTATAATCCAGACAATACTCCTGCACTTAAATTATAATCACCCCTATAACAATCCTAGACCGCTTCGATCCTCTAACAATGTACTACTTCAAACTAGCGAGTTTATTAACACAGCTGGTGATTCTCTCTTTGCAAATCCTGTAAGTGGATCCTGGAACTCACTTCCAGCTGATATTACCCTAATGTCCACCTTAGGTCATTTAACAGTAGACTCAAACAACATTTGTCATGTAACTGGCTATGTCAATGTATCAAGCCTGGCTAACTCGAATGTGTAACCTGTGTGAACCAATGTACTGTGTAATTACAATTTAATCCTGGCTTGTGCTCAGGTCTAACATTAACCTGTGGAACATGTTGGACCTTCTTACTTATGTAATCTCTGTAAATAATCTGTTTGCACTATGTAATGCTAGTATTCTGTAATGCTGTATCTGCTACCCTCATAGCTTGTCTCCACGGGCCTACCCTAGGAATGGACATGCATCCAGTTGGGCTATCCCATTCAACATATGTAGGATAAATAAATAAATCAATACATGAGATTACAGTGATGACAATACCAGTCAGACATTGACACACACTGACAGCATGCTGAACACACTGGGGCATACGTGGGGACTCAGACTAGCAGCCTGCCTGTGCATCACACACCTCCGCAGCTGGCACACAGGCATATGTTCCATCGGAACAGAGCACATGCCACACATGGCACGCACATCCCCTGTGCCACACACCCACAGCCTGTAGGGCTACACAACACACCTGCTACAGACGTGTCAGGTACCTGTCATGTGTGCTGCACTGGGGTCCCACTCAACAGGCTGTATCTGGTGAAGGTCACAGTGATATGACTCAGGGGCACTATGGTCCACCACAGCACACATGCATACAGGTCAGTCAGAGGCATGGACAGATATGACTCACTCATTGACCATGCCAGTGTGGCTGCCTGGGACATACCTCCCTGGACTACATGATAGGGAACATAGAATGGATCTCTCAGCATGTGGCACAGGCCAGTATGAGCCTGATGTTGGTTGCCAACATACCCTCCCAAGGTATTCTACCACTATATGTGGGAAGGCTGTTGTATGTCTACATTATGCTCAGTCTCCACTGTCATTCATAGGGTATCCACTGGCTGTCAACGTGTGCTTACATGCTAGGGAAGCCACATTGATGTTCACGGGTCATCTTGCACGTGACACACATGGCCTGATGTATACTGGCAAGGCTCCTTGGTACACACATACTGCCTTATGCTGCAGGACATGGTTTACATAGCGACCTCCGTGGGTATCACACAGGTTAGGACACTAACAGTGCTGCTACACAACTACAGCAGTGTACACCGGAGGATGCATGCACCAGACACTGCCCTCAGCACGGTGAACTGCAGTGTCTGTGCAGTACCGGATGCATGATTCATGGCTCACAGGTGTTACCCATCACTGACAGGTTATGCCCCATACCATGCCTGTCGTCCCCTACACATGTAACACACATGGATGAGGCGTGGTATCCCAAGTTAACACAGATACACACACCTCCAGGTTGTTGGCACAGCACAAACCATCAGGGCCTACTCATGTGCAGCTGACAGTGTGTCGGACTGCCATCTGGTTCATAGCATGGCACACACAACCCTCACATACACAGGAAGACCACCTATCCTCCATAACAACACCGGCAATATGACAGTCCCATGAACTGTGTTTATAAGGCCATACTGCATCCAGCCGAACATTGTGTGTGAGCATTACTGTAGCTACAACACTCTAGTTGAAGAGTTCACAGCATGTGGTCACCGAAATGCAGTGGAATGACATGTTACCACTACCACAACAGGTGGGAACATGCAGCACCTGTACATTGACTACATGTACACTATATGGCCCAGACCAGATGTGTATCCCCTGCTGTAGGTCTTTCACCATAGACACCCACACTGTATAGGGACATACCACGCGGACCCTGCACAGTAAGACACAGTCATATTGGTATACATTGCTAATACCATTTATCCACACAAAGCATGTGTCAGACATGGTAACTACTGCAGGTCACAGGTATTTATGTGTATGTGTCACACACATACATCATGTGTGCAATGCCATTGCTGGGTTAGGCAATGGCATGCATTGTTATGTACAAACACCCGCACAAGGTCATACTGTGTGACACAACCACACGTGATAGTTGTGGGTTACCAAAACATGCCTATCTGTACTCTGACGATGGTAATAGACACAGTAGCAGAGCACACTATTGGCATTACTAGCCAACTAGCCCTGTCTGGCTGTGCTGATAGTGTGGTGACATCCCCTGTGTTTACTGGTGGAGTATGCAGCATCTGGTGTATAGTAGTATTTGCCAAAAGGATCTGTTCTCTCCCACTTGCATTTACATACACCCTACTACCCCCACACACATGCACACTTGCCATATGCAGGATTAATTCCCCTACTTACCTATGTCATGACACGTGAGAGGGACGCATTAGCAAAGCGCACTGTTCGGTTTACTAGATAGTTCCTCGTCTCTGGCTATACTTATAGGGTACTGACAACATCAGTACTTTGAAAGGGTAATGTGCATCAGGTAGTGTGATCACCTGATTGCCAAAACTAACATGTTTTTCATACGGAAATGCACACACACATATGTCTTTACAGGTTTCAAAATCCTACCTAATTACATTACGATACACAGGGGAAACGCATTAGCAGAGCACGCTATTCGCATTACTGGGAGGCTTCCCTTCTCCTGCTGTACTTCTAGGGTGCTGACATCATCTGTGTTAAGAAAGGGGCGTGTGCATCCTGTAGTGTGTTCTCCCAGTTGCCAAAAGGAACATTTCCCCTCAGACATATCTGCACACACACGATAACCCCCTCCCTATCCAAACACACACACTTGGCATCTGCAGGATTCAAACCACTACCTAACTATGTTATGACACATGAGACGGATGCATTAGCAGAGCACGCTATTCGCATTACTGGGAGGCTTCCCTTCTCCTGCTGTACTTCTAGGGTGCTGACATCATCTGTGTTAAGAAAGGGGCATGTGCATCCTGTAGTGTGTTCTCCCAGTTGCCGAAAGGAACATTTCCCTCAGACATATCTGCACACACACAATAACCCCCTCCCCATCCAAACACACACACTTGGCATCTGCAGGATTCAAACCACTACCTAACTATGTTATGTCACTTGAGACGGATGCATTAGCAGAGCGTGCTATTCGCATTACTGGGAGGCTTCCCTTCTCCTGCTGTACTTATAGGGTGCTGACATCATCTGTGTTAAGAAAGGGGCGTGTGCATCCTGTAGTGTGTTCTCCCAGTTGCCAAAAGAAACATTTCCCTCATACATATCTGCACACACACAATAACCCTCCCCCCATCCAAACACACACACTTGGCATCTGCAGGATTCAAACCACTACCTAACTATGTTATGTCACTTGAGACGGATGTATTAGCAGAGCGCGCTATTCGCATTACTGGGAGGCTTCCCTTCTCCTGCCGTACTTCTAGGGTGCTGACATCATCTGTGTTAAGAAACGGGGGTGTGCATCCTGTAGTGTGTTCTCCCAGTTGCCAAAAGGAACATTTCCCTCTCACAGCCTTTCACACACAAACCCCACTCATCCACACACTGAGCATTTGCAGGATTCGAACCCCTGCCTAACTATATTATGACACTTGAGGGCGACGCATTAGCAGAGCGCACTATCCGAATTACTGGGCACCTGTTCTGCACCTGTAGTATTTCTAGGGTGCTGACATCTTCATTTCCACAGAGGTTTGTAGATGTCGTACTACCTGTCAGGTGGGGGATAGCATGTATATGCATTTGCAGCCACCTACATCAGGGTCAGATGTGCACATCGCACTGGCAGGTTATGTCCTATACCATGCTTTGGGTCCACAGGACCTATAACACACAACACAACCAGTCCAGCACACCACACCCACATCCAGGACACACACCTAGCTTCACTGGGAACAGTGCCAGGATATGCAGGTATTCACATACACCATTCCAGTTGTTAACATCAGGTACAGGCATATTGTGTGTGAGAACTACTCAGGCCTCTACCGCTTTACTCTACCACCACTACAATTTGTGGGTCTATGTGCTATGGCATAACTACACACCACAGCCACATGGGTTAATACATATTGCACCTGTCCATCTGCAACGTGGGTACTCACTGTTCCACACCAGAGGTAGACCACCATTGTTGATACCTGCCCATGTCCACCTTTCCCTGGACATCCATATCCCATCTCCACCCCCAGGCAAGGTTGTCACTGCACACAAACTGTGTTTAGCACAAGCAGACTCTACACTTGTGTAGACTGGGGTGGATGACTTCAGAGGACCCATGCTGGAGGACTATACTGGCCACTCAGCATAATCCTTGACACTTGCATCCTATGAGCATGTGTACAGTTTGCATTGGTCATGCTAGCCCACATATACCCATGACTGCTCCACAACAAGACACCTGTCAGCTGTACACCGGCCATATATGCACCGTTCTACAGACAGAGCGACCTACTACATTGCAGAGCTGTAGCCCACAGAGGGAGGACATCTGTGGATGTTTCCAGCATGGCACTTCATTCACACATACTCATTACAACACAGTGTTGACAGTGGAATCGTCCAGAGAATGCAGGTAGGGCTCCCCTCAGTCTGTTATTGACGGACACCTACTGTCAGAGATCCTCAGCAACCCTCTCACAGCACACACCGACAACATGGCTGTGGCTTAGCACATTCAATCCCTGAGACCTCCACGGTGCCCCTGCTTGACAGAGGCACAGCTCACTAGCCTCACATGTTGCCTTCTGTGACATACTGTACAGTGGCACGGTAGCCTACTATCCTGGGGATGCAGTTGCCAAGCACACTCTGGCTGAGCTGCCATTCCCTGGGGCAAGAAGCCTAGTATTGACCTCTACACCCATATGTTCAATTGTCAGATGCACAATATTTGTAGTGCTGTTCTACTGTTTGCAGGTCTTTATTGCCATAGCCTTCCCTGTTCCTATGACCAACTTGTGTATCTGTGGCAGATGTTTGCATATGATGGCGGTCCACTATATCACTTATGTCTCTGTGGTCATTTACTGTGTGCACTGGGCTGATTGCTGTGTTGTGGTTGGTTCCTGGACTGACACGCATAAATACCAGATATGTGTGGCCAACTGCTACACAGAGATATGGCCTAAGTGTGTGAGCATGCCCAGTTCAGCCTTTCCATGTCATGTTGTCTGACATATGCCTCATTTATCAAAGTGTGCGAGCATGCCCAGTGTGAGCTTTCCATATGTTGTACTCTGAAGTCCAACACATATTTGGGTGTGTGTGACCTTCATCATTATCACACATCTATGATTGTGTGCTGGGTGTCATGTTGTGTACTAACTGGCCAACTGCTTCGTGTCTGCCACAACAGGGATTATACTGTGCCTGCAGGAATTGCATGGGATACTTTGCAGACAGTTCTCAACATACTTTCATAATGACCTAACACTGTAGTACCATATAGTGTACTGGTTCGGTATTTCACTGTAGTGGACAGTATCCTGGGCTTTAGTCCTATCACTGCTTGACATCTTCATAGTGAGCACGACAGACTGTGTAGGGGCCAGTTGTGCACATATGACCATGTTGCAATATGTTCAGATATGGACTACCTACACCAGGCTCGTCCAACATTGCTAGTGTATTCCACAACATGGGTGGGCATTGGCAAACACTAGCGATGTTCTGTAGGCCATTGCTGATGGTAGTCACAGGGTGTGTTTGTCCTTTGACACACATTGTAACTGGGGTTTGCCATTACATATGTCATGGTTGGTATACTGTGCCTCTGTCTACCTCTGACATAACAGTGATACCCAGGGTAGCCTACCATCTCCCATACACTCATCAGGATGCCTCTTGAGGGGTGTCGATATGTGGCACTCTGGCTGCCCTGTATCAGGAGTTTACTGCAGTGTGGGGTGCCTTCTGTGTTATGGATCATTCTGTACAGCTTGTCCTATGTATGTCAGTGCTGGGGTTCAGGTCCCTCATGTGCATAGCTCACTGCCATTCAGATTGTACAAGGTGCAACATGTTCATTCATTCCAGGTTGGACATGGCATCATGAATCAGGCACAGCTTTCCTGTAGCCGGGAAGGATGGACGTGTGTGGGGCTGCAGTTTGTTTACTCAGGCAACACATGGCATCTGTTCAGGCTCTTTGCTACCCCTGATGGGGTACTGTTGTGGACTTTACAGTCGTTGGAGGTGTCTGCTGCGGTATATCCCACAAGGGCTATTGTAGTCGGTTGTGATGCTGATGGAGGATAGCTGCAGAGCCAGAGTGGTTTCCCCTTATCTACATCTGCCAGCCTTCATGTTTGGGTGGTATATGGTACATGTTTCTCCGAACACTACAGACACATGTTTGTCCAGTGCAGGTTATTTATCACCTTTTGTACCCAGGTCTCACATTACATGTTAGGTGCCTCATGGGTTAACACCTGCGTGGTAATTTGTGGGCACTTACTGTATATCCACAGTGGTTGTCTATGCACATTTCTGCGATTAGCTTGCTGACTTGGCTATGGCTACAGTTGTTTGTTTGTGGGTGGCCCTTTTGTGGGTTTCTTGTGTCAGCTGTGGGTCGGATACGGTGGGCTGTTTGTACTCCTCTGCATACATGCTCAGTCACAGTCCTTCCATGTTGGCCTATACCTATGGGACATGTATACAGAACGGGGGTGGGGGGGGACGAGACCAGGCCTTGTGGGATGCCACTCATATCCGCTTTGTAGTCTGGCATGGATGCAGCATGTCTGACCATGTCAGTTCTATCCTTGGTCTGCTTTGCAACCCTCTACTGACATAGGGTGTATATTTAAGCTGGTGAACATATCCATACTGAACACGTACGGTATGGTCTAGAAGCATGTGCACGGTCCAGCTACGCTGTGTGGACCACATATCCCTCATCACTGACCTTAATGACTGCTTCAAATGGGTCAGACATGTTTAGGGGCTGGTTCTGCAGTTACAACAGCCACAGTGTGTCGGGTCCGGTATCAGTAGGTCCACATTAGCCTTCTGTCTGCGGTACATACTGATCCTTTCCATAGCTGTACAGAACAAGCTTGTCAGGATCCTGGGGTGTTAGTTTGGAGTATCCATTCAGGCAACCCCTTTGTTGTGATGGACCACTGTTGTTGTACACTGCTCTTTGGGTACATACCCTGTGGTAAGGCTGACATTGGCCAGTAGTGTGATTTTGCATTCCATTACTCTTGGGGTCCATGTTGGCCTCAGCACAGGACACCGTCACATACCTTTGCTGCTGTGTGTTCTGCTTTGCAGATGATGGCTGTTACCTCAGCATCTGCAATGTCAGGGGACCATCTGCTGGGATAGGTATTTTGCACTCGGGGGGGGGGTGTTTGCACTGCACCTGACAGGTTGTATGTTAGCAATATGTGTGTGTGTTTGGTATCTTGTTTGTAATATCTGTGTGATTCGGAGCATATCTGTGGATGCCCAGCATGGTTCCTACCATCAGTTGGGTAAGCCTTGTGATTATCCTTAGTGTCCTGTACGTGTTGTATCTTCATAGGTTCATGGGTTCATAGTAGGCTAGACACCATAGGCCATTGGTAAGCCTAGCTAGAGTGTGTGTGTCTTTCGCCACCCCTTGCTATGTTTAATTATGGCCATTTATGAGGTTCTTCACTGTGCCTCTGTCTGGTCATGACACAGTGGGGACCCCAGTATACATGTACGGTCATCCATCCACTTGGCAATATTCCTGTTGAGGGGTGTCAGTGAGGGGCTCTGCCTACCATGGATTGGGATCCTGTTTCTGGGTGTGGGGGCCTATGGGTTATGTATCTGTCCCTCCAGCACATCTTATTTCATTATGTGTTGAGGTTGACATCTGTGACTCTCACAGCTCCAATGGCTTTGATTTCCTGTGGTGTAGCATGTCCATTACTCCTGTGTTGGACATGGCCTGGTACAACGGACATACAATGCCTCTGTGTAGGCAGTGTGTGGCTGCAGTCAGCTGGGGTGTCTACAGCCAGGCAGCATATGACATATATTCCGCACACTTTATCCTCTTGGTGGGGTAACTATGAGGTCTTCCCAACCGCTGCAGGTGTCACGTATGGTACATCCCATATGAGTCATTGTACTAGATTGTGGGTCTGATAAGGGGACAGTACAGCAGCACAGTGACCCCTGTTGATGTTGGTGTGAATCCTTTCATGATACGGTGTCCAGTATCAACAGTCTTCATAGCCACATTGGCATTGTGGCTGTCACATGACAGATTAATGTCGACCTGTGTCCCTAGGTCCCTGATGACTCCTTGCATACATAATGGTTTGACACATATGTGGTACTTTGTGTACCTTGTCTGGTATTTGGTGGGACATCCATACTGTCCAGTGTCTTCGGATGTCTGGCTGGGGTTCTTGTGTGTGAGAGTGTGGTCTGTCGCATGCTACAGACTGTACAGCAGTTTTGACTACAGTTATGTGCACATGGGTGGTGTCCGCTGCTTTGTGCATTGTCAGTTACCTGGCTATATGGGTGTCTGTGCTGCATATGGATACTCCCTCCTTTGATGTCTTGGTGCAGGTGTTGGGGCCATAACACATGGTATGTGGTATAACCTAGTAGTGCTGGTGTGGTATCACTAGGCCTGCAGCAGGCTTCTGTCACTGGACAGACATCAATGTTCTCCATAATGGGAGGTGCCTCAGGGGCATGCATATTGCAGTTTACACATCTGGCATTGGGCAGCATTACCCTTATGTTTCCTACCACTTATGTTTTCTAGGGTGGTGGGTAGTCTTTTTGGCCTTGCCTACATACGGCTCTATGGAGGTGGCAATGGCCTTATCCAGTATCCAGATGCCCAGGAGTAACAGATGCAGGCCATCCCTGGAACAGCAGCATGGCTTGTCATGCTTGACATCTCCAGCGGACACACATTACACCCTCTTGGACTGACAGCTGTAACTGTGCCAGCTGTTAAACATGAGCATTCTGTGTTTGTACTGTGGCATCATTCTTGGTGAGGGTTGGATGCTGCACACAGCCAGTGTCATCCCGCCCTGGGGTACATACTCGGAGGGACCATACATGTCTCATTTGTTGTTGACCAGGGAGGTACATCTCAGGTAATTCACCCCAGCATGGACATTAAGTGCATCATATTCCTGCTTGCTTTGGGGTGACCTGCGTACTTGTGTTACATGGCATTTTGTGGCTACCTACAAGCAGCTTACTCTACCCTTTCCCTTGTTCAGTCTGGTGAGTGGGACAGCTGTGTTTCTGCCTATACAGACACCTATTACGACTGTATCAGGCATTTGTTTCTCCTTCAGGCCTGTGACTGTTTGGCACACCAGCTTTATGCACTATTCGTTGCATGTGCTATGTTTGAAGGTTGTGGTTGCTTGTGATCTACTTTGGAGGCATCTGTTGGTGTGGTGTGTTTGTAATTGCGGCCTCCGGGCATATTTGTCTGTGTTTATGTGTTTGGTTTACAGTTGGGGTAGGTCTATGTGGGACTGGGTTCGTGGTGTATGTGGTTACCTTCTCCTCCTGACTACTGTTGACAGTACTGGCTTGTTGGAGCTCAACCTCTGCTTTGGATACATGGATGCATCTATCACATATGTCTGTATTTATTCGTGGGTGTTGTGGTTGTCTGTGTACTTGGGACAGGCGTCACATTGCCTCTGGATTCATAGGTTATACTTGTTGTGGCTGGTCTTAGTGGATTGTATGTGTGGACATATGTTGTTGCCATACTACTGGTCAGTGATTACTTCCCTTTTTATGTTTGCTCTATCATGTGGTATCTTCCTCATTCTCTTGCATGGTTTTGTAATGGCTGGAGCCCAGCATGCCAGATGTCTGCGTGTATGGCATTGTGTGTTGTTGTTATTTGTGATTGCATACTCCAAGCATTCCTGGCTGTGTTCATGGAATGCCTGTATAACATGTTCTGTGGTGTGTCCCATGTTCTGCACTTGCACAGGGCCTTTTCTGGATTCAACATCGGTTTTGTGGGCTGCGTCCTATACTTTACACATGTTTTGCACTGTGGTATTCTGGCCAGGGACTGGGGTCGGGTGTGTATTTCCAGTGTGCTTACTCTATGGTCTTGTCTTACCAGTGAGGGGTACACTTCTCATCTTGCCATCCAGTACACATGTTGCTGATTATCACATCCAGTATGCTTACCCCTCTTGTGGGGGTAGTACATTGTTCCTAGGCAGTTTGGTTTATGACATCTGGGTAACTTTCCCCTACTGTGTTGGTGCTAGTACGATGCTAACGGTGTTTGTCTGGGTATTTTCAGTCGAGCAATATAATGTGGTTTGGGGGGCTTGATATATTCATGTATTCTGACATAGGCCAGGTGATGTTCCTGGTATTAGGACAGTGGTCTGCAGCAGGCTATCTACTGCGAGGCAGTTTTAGCCATTGGTATTTGACCATGGCTATTCCATGCTGCTTCTTGTTGTGGTACCAACATGGGGTGTGGTTATCCTTGCCATTTCTTGCTAGTCACCCACCTTTTGTAGCTTGTTCCATGTTTTGCGGCTGTACAGCACAGTATGAGGTGTGACCTGGTAGTGCTAGGGTGCTGCTGTGAGCCTTGCCCAGTTCTCTATTACAGGACTGGTATCTACATTCTCCTTACTGTGTGCATTTACACTGCACACATCTTGCTGTTTGTACATCTGTCATGGGGTAGTGTTACATCTAGGTTCCTATCCCTTGTAGAACCTATGAGGTTGGGTGTGTGTTTTGCGACTTACCTATTCAGGGCATGTTGTGGGTACTGACAGCCTTTGCCAGTATCCATGGGGCATGGCATGCTAGGTGCATGCCACCCTAGCAGGTGGTGCATCATGTCGGACTCCGCATATCTTCCCAGCCTGTGACACATTGGCTCCTTTGACTGACTGCATTACTTCAGCCGATTATTGTACTTGATCTTCTTGTCTACATAGTGTGGCATCATGCTTGGTGGGGTGAGATGTTAGGCAGGGTCTTCATGTTTGCATATACTAGATGTTGTTACATTGCTTGACACATGGCAATCATGCCTCAGGTGGTGCTGCAGGGCTGCCTCTGTCGGATGCACATACTACACTCCCTGTACATGTTTGAGAGCAGGTTGTGTCATGTTAGGCATCCCTGTTGCTATATGAGTGAGTCAGAGGGGTATCATTCCCAGGGTTCCTACTGTGCCAGTGTATGTGCTATGCGTTGCCTCTTTGCCAAGGCCAGGGCATACTGGGCACGCCTCCTTCTGCCTACTGGGGCAGGCTCAGGTTGTTCCTCCTCCGAGTCACGCTCTGCCTGTGATGGCCTTGGCAATGGTGGGGGGCTGTTTGGCCCGGCCCTATGCTGGTCCTGCTGCAGCTGGTTTCACAAGATCATATTATGTAGCATAGCACATACCATGACGATTTGGGTACATGTAGTTGGTGTGTACTGCAAGGCTCCACCAGATGTGTCCAGACACCGGAACTGTGACTTGAGCAGCCCAAACACATGCTCTATCACATTACGTGTTTGTGCGTGTGCCTCATTATGGCGTTCCTGTTCAGGTGTGTGTGCGTTTCTGATGGGTGTCATCAGCCACGGCTCCAGTGCATAACCTGCATCCCCCACTAGGTGTCCGTGTGGGATGTCCCCATTGGCAAATGTCTGGTACAGCTGCGTCAAATGCCAGATGTGGGAATCATGATAACTCCCAGGGCAGCCAGCACACACATTCATTATTATGCCCTGGGCATCACACATGACCTGGCAGTTGATGGAGGGAAAGCCCTTGCGGTTAATGTAGGCCCTACCCGCTCTCCTGCTGGTGCTTTGAT
Organism: Protopterus annectens; assembly: GCF_019279795.1. Classification (NCBI taxonomy): domain Eukaryota; kingdom Metazoa; phylum Chordata; order Ceratodontiformes; family Protopteridae; genus Protopterus; species Protopterus annectens. The sequence goes on along the minus strand of NC_056751.1, from coordinate 43,543,408 downwards.
GCGTATGCGTGCAGTCTATAGCACCCAGTACCTCAGGGTATTCCGCTATTTGCTGGAAGAGACGCATATTGCTGGCCAATACCTCACGGGCATTGGGGAAATATACATGATCACCGACATGTGCTGACATGGCATCCAGGAACTGGTGTAGTACCCTGGAGGCTGATGCCTGTGATATCCCCATCATATCGCCAGTTGGTCTCTGGAAGGTACCTGTTGCTAGTATTCTTAGGCCAACACATACCTTGGTTTCCACTCCGATGAGGTTCCCTCTGTTGGTTCTGTGTATGCGGCGTGGCCTGCACAGCTCAACAATCTGCTGCAGGAGCTCTCTGTCCACTCTATAGCTCTACTATCTCCAGCTCATGTAACCCATGGTAGGTGACCCTGGGCCTGTACACTCTTCTCCGTCTCCTCACTGTGGGTTGTCTGGCACCATCTGCATTGTCACCACCCTCAGCAAGTCGCCTATGTCTCATTATGACAGCTATGGCAGCCCCTAGCATTTCTGCTCTGAGTTCAGCTTTTTCAGTTTTCACTTCTATTAGCTTACTCCTGTCTTGCAGTGTCTCTTAATGAAAACATCCTGCACTACTGTTTGCAGAGTTTTAAGTGCTGGGCTGGGCTACTATTCTGCCTGTGTAATTGCCGGCTTCTAATTATTTTCACCTGCTAGCTTCAGCAGTTATCCCTGCTAGCTTCCTATTAATTCTGTTGCTTCCTTTTTCCTCTCTGTTTCCTCAGGGGGGAGCAACTTGCATACTATCTGAAACACGCTCACAGTGGCTTACACGCGTGCACATGTGCTTACACGGTTAAGAATCTACTTATTCAGGTTTAGACGCACGTACACTCGCGCAAACACTGTTACACGTCTGCCAACAGCCTCCAACATACTCAGCCTGCCTTACACGCGCGCACACCCGCGCAAACAGTGTTAAACATCTCCCAACACGCTCCCACATGCTCACACTGCCTTACACGCGCGCACACTGCCTTACTCGCGCTTCATTGTGCGCACACGTGCGCATGCACGGCCAGCAAGAAACTTTGGTGTAGGTAACAGTGTACACCTTCCATTTCTTGTCTTTCCATGACTTATCTAGTGGCACACCTCTTTCCATGATCTGTGCCTGTCATCTGTCATGTTACACTGGCCTCCAATGAACTGCATTTCTTTCTACCATTCCCCCTGTGATGTCACCTATCTCCTACTCTATTCCTCCCCCTTTTGTATCTCTTACACTACTCAGACCGTGCTCATTTGCTATGTGACTGTGAGATTCAGTATCCTAACCCTCATTTACATGAGATTGCCTACTAATGCTTAGTTACATGTCTTAGACTCAGCTTCCCCCCTTAGCAACCACTACACGGTGGCCATGTTGGTTTTGGTCTGCTGGTCCCTGCATTGTCATTCCATGTATTGCATGAAACCCACATTTGTGGGTTTATAACCTTCTTTTTTATGTTTTTATACAGTGCAGCCCGTTTGCGCGGGGCTGCGCTGGGTTTAAACATCAGCGATTGCCGAAAAAAAACCCATATTTTTTATATTTTTGCATCGGGTTATCTTGCCAATGGCCACATATTTGGCCATTGGCATGCTGCCTGACTCATATGCAACCTTTTTTTGGAGCTGACATCGCTCCGTTGTGGATTTTGCAGGAATGTACTCAGTTGTCAACTGAGTACATTTCTGCAGCTAAAACATCTCCTACACGGACTGGTTTCTGCTTCGTGGATCGCTAATATACCTCATTTGCATACCTTTCGGATGCAAGTGAGGTATTTAGCATGTCCACGCCCAGTCCGTGTAAGAGACGTTTTAGCTGGTCTCTTACATGGAGTTTAGGGCTGTTCCTGGATCGCGAGGCTTGCATGGAGTGTTGCACGTCTCTTACACTCCGTGCAAGCCTTCGTGAATCCTGCACACTATCATAGTCATCACCTCTGTCATCCCTAACCACTTTGTCAGTAATGACAAAATGAACTTATTGTATGTTGGATATATTAAAGAATGTCTATAAAGGGCATTTTGTACCTCTACATTTTTAATGGCATTCATCTGCTCATATGTTCTGTCTCCTAATCTTGACTTGGTTTTTCTCACATAAAATCCTGAACATTAAATGTAAGTTGCCACATAGAGTACCATTCTAGTGTTGCAATTGCACTTACCTGGGCATTTTAACACCCCTTTTCCAACCCTTAATCGAAACATAGGGTCCATTGTTAATAAATGTACGTGATTTGAACTACTGCACTTGACCATAACTGATGGTCATTGTGTTATGTATGTTATACTCCTGTTTTTTTAATAATTTTTATGTTATTACCCCTGCTATACACTATATTAGGGGCATTACAAAGTCTGTCCTTCAATTCTTCAAAAAAAATGCATCCTGATATGTACACATAACTTTAACCAAGCTTGGAGCCACTGAGTTACATGGAATTAACATGGCTCCATTCCTGCACTCATCTGTTTCCCCTCCATTTTCCATGATGTAATCTTTGTTCATACACTGATAGGGTAATCTAGTTGTCACTGAGGAACCTAAAATAGATGCATAAATATACATACAAACCACCCAGGTGCAATAGGTATTGTTGTTGGATCATCAAAATAAGAATATATTTTTTATATAAATTCACATTTTCTTGATAGCCATAGTAATGTGAAATACTGAAAGATGGGCAAAGAGTTGAATTTAGGAAGTTTCTTCTCCCCCCCCCCCACTGTTGTGAGATCTTGAAGTTAGTTTATAGTTAGTGGTTGGGGATAGGGGTAGAAAAAAGCACTTTTTTGCTTGCTTTTGTTTCTTATTTGCATTTTTGATGGAAGGTGCCCTTGATGAATTTTTAAGATAATTTCCATTGCGATGAAAGGTGCAGTCTTCGTACAACTCTACAGCACTTTCCACATTTTGCAAATATTCTTTAAATAACCTTTTTTGCTAAAATACTCCCTTTAAAAAGTGTCTTCACAATACCATCAGGTACAAGCAAAACACTTTCTTTTCCAAGTAAAAGAATATTTGAACTTAGTATATACTTTCAAACATTAATGTATTTCATGATAATGTAAGAACTATGAGGTTTTTTTATTTTATCTTCTGCACAACTGACCATCAGTGGAACCCTGTGCCTCTCCTCAATCATCAGGTCTACATACTCCTTCTACCCTCTATCCTATTGTATACTTTACCTAAGTGGGTTAGGGGCTGACATGGTGTATTTAATCTTAACCTACTGCTCCCCCCTTTCCAGTACAGGCACATAATGCCCTGTGGGGGACATGGAATCACCTATCTGCTCTTCATTTCTGCAAGGCACTGACATCAACAAGTCACCACATTCACCCATCAGGACGTTCTTTGTGATTGTCTCCCCAGCCTTGGCAAGGGAGCCCCAGTCACTTCATGTGCCTGTGAATTCAGCCCATCCCCGCGAGGCAGGTATGCTCATCCTCCCTGATCAGGGCCTCAGACGCCCAGGCCATTAACTGAACCCAAGTCTTTAGGGCTATAATTATGGCTTTTATCCATCTATGCTACAAGACTGGGAACTGTGAGAAATATTGTTGTAATACTTTATTAATGCAGTAAGTATTAAAATTAGAAATATGAGCTCAGAGGGTATGCTTCCATCATACAAGCCTTTTAATAATTGTTGCTAATTTAAAAACTAAATGAATCCTTTTGGCTCCATTGGAAGCCAGCTCTGTTGGCTCACAGGGATAAAACCCTAACTTTTTCCCAAGATGGCATTGGTTTGACTAGCAGCAAACACATTGGAGAAGATAACATAAGGGAGGTGCAAAAGGAGCAGCAGGTGTTGACTTAGCCACCTAAGTGGGGAAAGAGCTGCAGGTGATCCACTGAAAGGACCACGAATTTCAGCTAACAAGGATCAAGACAAATTAGATACTGCTTATAGTGCAAGTCACAACCATGGCATGGGGACTTATGCACATAAGTTTTACTCACCACAATATGTGACTTTTTCTCCCAAAAAGGAATGAATGAGCTGATGAGTTGTTGTCCTAAGTGAGCATAAAATGCGTGGCTGGATGGACAAGTTGGGGCTTAATGGTGACATGAGGTGTAGAGAAGCAAAAAATTTAAATAAAAATAAGGTCAATTAATTGAGCTTATGAAATGTTGCAACATTCATTTGCTTGCAATCACTACATTCCCCAGTAAAACAAGAAAAGTAAGTGACTGGTTTTGTTGATATCACATAAGTGTTGTGAAAACCATAACCTGTGCATATAGTAACTCACTGAAAGATATTGATTTGTATGCTGACTTCCATAATAAGTACCAACATATATGCATTTAATTTGTACTACTATAGTATTCCAAATAAAAGACTTAAAGCATAGTCGAGAGACTCAACATTCAAATTGCAGAAAGTGGACTTTATTAAAAATTATCTGTTATAAGTAGTATTTAGTAGAGCAAGTAATGTGTTTTGTATGGATATATAACTCTGTGGCCTATTATTCCTTGAACAAGTTTTATAAGGTATGCAACATAACCACATCATACTTGTGGACTCAGTGGTTCCTGTTTATTTATTTGCTTTTATTTTAATTTTGCAGTGTTTATTTTTTTACTTTGCAGTTTTTTTAAAGAAGGTATCACATTTGCGGTCAAAACTGAGCACTGTAGCACTCTGTGTCTGGTCTAAACTGTAGCAATTGCTTGCTGTTTTGTAGCAATCAGTTTGATACACTTTAAAAGTAAGAGATTTTTTTCTTTCTTTATTTTTTTTTTCATTTTTTTTAGTATAACCTGAACACTGTAACACTTCGTGTGTAGTCTAAACTGACTGCAGCAAATGCTTTTTACATTGTACCATGCTTTGTTGCAATTTAAAAAACATTTTTTTTAACTGAACCCTGAGAGCTGTAGTACTCTGATTGCTGCTTTTGTAGAAAGAAGTTTGCTGCAGACTAAAGAAAATAAATATTTTTTTCTTTTGTTAAAACATGAGAAAGGAGGGTTGCAGCAAGGCACAGAAATTGGAAGTGATTGCCCCCTGCATTCCAGGAACCCCAGGTAGCTGATCACAGATTTTGTTTCTTCCTCTTCCATTGAAGACTGGGGCAGGAGGAAGGGGGCATGTATCCGGCTATCTAGATGATGTGCCACTGCAAGACAGAGACCTTTTTTTTTTTGCTCTTCACTTGGGGGATGTTGCACAGTTCATGAGACTGACACAGGGCACTGATTTAACCAGCTGTTAGGCACAAATATCATTACTATTCTACTTACATTATCATATTGTCACCTCTTTTATTTATTTGTTTTATTTATTTATTCTTTGTTGACTGGGTTACTCACACTAGGCTAGTAGCCTGTTTTCAGGGGAGACCTGAGGTGGTATTTATACTACTAGGGGAAATGTGGCCAGGGCATAGGGGATCTTCCCCTGCTCATCATTTTTGAGAGTGGAACCCATTTTGGAAGAGCACTTCTTGTTTTCATTCCAGGCACAGAGGTGGCCCAGAGAAACAGGGAGGCAGATGGACAGAGAAGGAGATGATGGAGTTGTAATAAAATGGAGGAGAAAGAAAATATGAAGACTAAAGAATGTGTGCAGCATTCTGAGGAAATGTTTCAAAGAAATTTATTTGACAAAGATGAGTCAGCAAATGGCAGATGTATAATTACAACCTTCCAGTCAGAAGAGTTGCAGAATAATTTACTTAAAGAAACTGTGGTGCCGAGAGAGACAAAGAATGAAGAAGATGTTTCTTGGGGGGGGAAATGCAAAAAGAGGATGGGATGTTGAATCAAACCTGTAGAATAGGGCTGAGATGGAAAATAAAACATGTAGAGAAAGTAAAAGAAGACAAAAGTGGAGTAGCAGAAAAGAAGGCAGAAGAGTGGGTCAATTTAATAGCTCCTTTGGGTGTAAAAAGCATATGAGGTAAGAGCATTTATTCTTATTAACAAAGAGACATTTTATGACGTTATATTTGAGACTGTTTTTGCAATGGAAAATTTTCTTGGAGAATATGAAAAAACAGGATAAAACAAGTAGAGACCTCCACGATGATGAGCAAACAAAATTTATTCGAGGTATATATTAAACAAGCGCTTTCACATACATCCAAGTACGCTTCCTCAGGTTTTAAAATAAAGCTAAATACATCTGCTTTTATATATAACTCACATCCAGTTAATGAGCTACTGGTCTTTATCAATCATTCAATTAATCATTTAGGTTCCTTAAAGCCAAATGGAAGTATATATAAATATAAAAATATATAAAAATATATGCACAAAAGCATATATATTAATATATATGTTTTCATAAACATGTAAAGCATATATAAAAATAAATATAAATGAAATAAAACAATTAAGAACGCTGAGAATTTATGTATCATATAAAAATATTCAATACTGTAAGATATCATAGTAATTAATTACTACAAACTGTGTGACAAATAATATGATTGTTATATGACTAATTTATATAAATATCATACAGAATAAAGTACATATGTAGGTATATAAACATATAAACTGGAATAGTTATCTACATTTAACTAACAATAATTTGTACCTGAAAATATGTATGCACTAGATAGTTATCTACATGCAACTAATACAGGTTTTATACTAACAGTACAATTTAATCCAGGTTCAATATGAGATCTCAATTTCAAAATCCATTCTAATTCAGCCTTCTCTAAATAATTCTGACTATCACCACCTTTCTTAACGGATTTCATTATTTGTAAGACCCTAAATTTAAAGGTATGGTCATGATACAAACTTACGTGTTTAGCTAAAGCATTTGTTAAATTCATCTTTCTTATATCATAAGTATGATTATAGATGCGATCTTTTAATCTTCTTGAAGTGAGCCCCACATAGTATGCATTACATTTAATACAGGTGGCTAAATATACCAAGTTCATGGTGTTACATGTAGCATAAAGATTAAGGCTGTATGTATGATTTAACTCAGGAACAATGAATCGATATTCACTGTTAATGAACTTACACATGTTACATCTAGTACATGGAAAAGTACCATAGGTCTGGAATTGTCCATTCCTAACCATAGGATTTACCTTAACTTTTTCAATACATAATAGCCTCTTAAGGTTCTTACTGTTCCTATAACTAAATGTGGGTTTAGTACCCACTATATTGCTGGTATCTCGATCAATAAGCATCACATCCCAATTTTTCTTTATGATATCTGTAATATATTTGATATCATCCGTGTATCTAGTAAGAAAAGGTACTTTCCTATTAGTATGACTAGAGTATGTCTTAGAAGTAGACCTATTGTTAAAATGTCTTTTATTAACAATAGTGTTATGATGGTCATCTGTAGTGTTAGTAGTATTGACACTTGAATCACTCATAATGAGCATATCATATCTCATATTTTCTATCATATCAAATGGATAACCCCTGTGCAAAAATAAATCACTCAGGGTATTAAACTGTGTATTTCTTTCCATAATGTTATCACATAACTTGGAAATTCTCATGAACTGATTCTTAACAATGTTAGGAAAAATAAACTGTGGATGCATGCTGTTGAATTGCAATAATGCATTTCTCCAACATGGTTTCTTATAAATTGTAGTAGATAGCAGACCTTCTACATCTCTAGAGATGGTAATATCCAGAAAATCTATCCTACTAGGTGATGATTCTAAGGTGAACCTTAGAAAATCAGTCGTAGACTCAAGATAGTCAACCAATTGTTCCAGTGACATATGGTCACCCTTCCAAATAATAAGTATATCATCAACAAAACGTCTATATAGAATAATATTATCCATAAAGCTGCTATTGAATAAATATTCAGACTCCCAGTGATACATAACCAGATTCGCATAAGAATTAGCACAGGGGGTGCCCATCGCTACCCCCCATGTCTGTATGTATAAATTATCTTGAAAAGAAAACAAGTTGTTATTTAATACCATATCCAACAAAGTACATATGAGCAATTGTAGATCCTTATCTAAAGTGTCATTACTGTGTAACAGTTCTCTCACAGCCTCAATCCCATAATCATTAGGAATGGCTGTGAATAAATTGTTAGCATCTAGCGATGCCAATAAAAAGGAAGATGGCATACTATCATTTTCTACTAAGAGATGTAAATTTAGCAACTGATAGGTGTCTTTCACTATTGTGGGTAAACTTCTAACTATTGGTCCTAGTTTAAATTCCAAATAGTGTGAAATGTTCTCTGTGACCCATTTTTCACCTGCCACTATGGGGCATATAGGAGGGGGAAAGATATCTTTATGCATCTTAGGAAGTCCCTTTATAAGTGGAACTAAAGGTTCTTCTATTAAGAAATAATCATACAAATCTGTCTACACGAGTAGATCATATAATGTATCATAGACCATGTTCGCTATTTTAACTAATCTCTTATTATCTATCAACTCATATTTTTCTGTATCATTTAGCATAGTGGACATTAAGCCTGTATAAAAGGTGGTGTCCATTAATACCAATCCTCCTCCCTTATCTGCTGGTTTTATAGTAGTGTAGAATCTGAAAAATACTTATAAAAATCCTTCTCACATAATTGTGTAAAACAATCAATGTTAAATGGAAATTCAGGTACAAACACACTTTTTTTCCTAAAACAACGTTCAATACTGATATCCGCCTCATGAATATCTTTATAGTAAAGTTTCAAAGACACAGTTCTCGCAAATAAGCGTAAGTCAATTAAAACTTCTGCAAGTTTGCTACTCTGTGATGGAATAAACGAGAGGCCTTTGTTCAAAAGGCTCCTCTCATTATCAGTTAATACATGGCTTGAAAGATTAAACACTAATTCATTCAGTTCCTTTGTCTTCTCCTTACCTCCTTTGTTTCTTCCGAAAACTTTCTTTTTCGTCTGCCTCTGCTGTTCGATCTCATCCGAGCTTGTGTACGGTACTGTACTGGAAGTGATAAAAAACCACTACGAATAGTAGCTGAACTTACTTTAGGTCTTGTTCCACCTATGTTAATCATGAAATCCAAACTTCTTAGTCCTTCTTGATTCGGAGGTGGCGTATTCACTGCTACCATATTATCAGCTTGCGTGTCTCCTTCTGTTGACGTCATTTCTGTATTATTCAATGCTGCAATCTCTTCAGCCGATGTTGAACTCAAAGGGACAATGTCAGTCGATATAATATTTAAGGTGGCGATGTCATTCATGTGTGGTTGTTTATTAATAGCAACAGATGAAATTTCTTGTTCATTGGTCTGATATTGTGTTCTCGGCCAGACAAAAATCTGTCCGGATAAAAAAATCACGATAGTCTCTCTGGAGTTTTTTATATTTTTGTTGTTGTAATCTATCGCTGAATGCAGTAACCTGTATGTACATAGCATCAATTTTCTTATTGTATGCTTCACCTTTAAAACGATTAAGCAGATCCCTATGCAGAGTCTCCACCTTAGTCGCTAACTCTTTTTCAATAGGGGTGAAGTAATCAATTAAAAGATTAATGTATTGTTTGCTAAAGCTTATATTGAGTTCTTGCCATTTTTTCAACAGTATGGGATGACTATCCCCATAGGTGGGCATGCAAAGGACTTGCATGCCTCGAGGTATAATTTGAAAATGAAGACATGCTTCTAAGTGTCTTCTTTGCCATATCAATCTATGCAGTTTATATAGATTGTTTTCAAGATCTCTTAGGCAATTAAAAAACTCTTTAAAGTCAACCACAGTACCTGTAGTGTTAGAGACTGGTACATATAAGTCCATATTTAACAATGGATTTTCTTGTTGGTGAATAATATCGTTCCACTTATTAACTGAAGTTTTCGAATTCGGATTGTAGTCAAGCTCCACTGCTGGATTGTCCATCGTGTGTTGGTAACAAAATCCCAAAAGACACAAAAGTATCAGGAACAACAGGAAAGTTACCATCCAAGGATCTCCACTAGAAATACAGAAACTATCACAGGATAAAACAAGTAGAGACCTCCACAATGAATATGAAAAAAGAAAGACTGCAACTCATAGAATCTTTATGTGATAAAAGCATTTACCAGGGAAATAATAAAGAAAATTCATGTACAATATTGAAGAGAGGTGGAAAGAGAGACTTTGAAAGGACATTTAAAAACTTTATGTAAAGTACTGAGCATTGCAAACATTTATGACAAAAGGGGTTCATGGACTGGTGACTGGGACTGTAATATTGTATTAAAAATAGAAAGAAAGAGAAAAAAAATTACATATACCAAGCATGATAAATCTGGAGGGGAATAGTGGTATAAAATAAAAGGAACAATCCAAACATGTTTTTTTTTTTTGTTTTTTTTTTTTTTTGTTTTTTTGTGGAAAAGGACATTGGATAAGTAACTGTGACAAATGAAAATGTTATATTTGTGAGGAAATGGCACATGATGCAAAACATATGAATTAAAATGTTATAAATGTAACAAAATTGGACATTTTTGGATGGATTGTAAAAATAAAAATAAGAGTAAGGAAAAAGAAAAAAAAGAGAAGAAGACGAACAAACAGAATAAATTTTAAAAGTAGTATAAAAAAAGAACAAAAATAGATGAGAACAAATAAAGAGGGCAGAGAAGAAGGTTCTGAAATAAGTGATGAAGAAGACATAAATTGGGAGGTATTAAAAGAAAAATAATGATATTGGTAAACGGGTAAAGACAAGAAAAGAAATTTAAAGGGATAAGTACAAAAGAAAAAAGAAAGGAAGTGGATGAAAAAGAACATATACACCTAATGATTGGGAGTTGGTATAATGGTTAAGGTGTTTGACTCACAGACAAAATGTACAGTGTTTGATTCTCACCTTTGGGAGGGAAATTGGCTAGGCTTGGAATAGCCTATTAAGAATGTAGCCTGGTAATTAGCTATGACCTTATGAATCTATGGAAATATAAAACTTTAGAGAACTTTCTATGCACATGTATAATTAAGAATGTAGTAAGAAGAACAGGGAATGTTGAACTGATGTAATATATGTGATATAGCTGTAATTATATTAGAAGGCACAAAATTGTTAACAAATGAAGATTACAAACTGAAAAACTATGGGGATGAAAGATCATCTAGAATTTTGGAAACAAGAGATGTTCTGGAATAGCCATATTCTGTTAAAATACAGTAAAGATATTATATCTAACTTTAGCAAAAATGGGAAGGTTAATCATTGTAGATTTAAAATGGAAAGAAGTATATGCTTATACTAATTGTAAAGAAAGGGACAGCTTATTTCATCAGATTTTAGACGATATGGTGATAAATGTGAATTTTATAATATCAGAAGACTTTGTGATTTAAGAGGCAAGCATAAAAAGAAAGGAAATTATATAAGAAAATGTTAGAAGTTATAAGACGTGATAAGTTAAAACTCTGGGATAAAAATTCATGGACTTACAAAAAGGGGGTATGTATAGAATTGAAATACATTATTTTCTAGTATCTGAAGGTTTATTTATAGGAGAAGGGGAGGTAGTTGAAACATGATTTTTTAATTATCTTCCAATATGGCTAGAGATAAATGAAAACAAGGAATATATAAAAATAAGCAAAGGAATACACAGGATAAATGACAAAGCATGGAATGAAGAAGGAAAGAGATTAGTAATACAGTTATGGAAAGATAATATTACTGTAAGAGCATTTTATAAAACTGGTCTGAATGTTGGATAATATTTAAGAAAAAATATAAAAAAATATGTTTTTTTTCCAATGGCAATATGATGTGAGAAAAGTAGAGAAAGAAAAATATAAAAGAACATATAATGTTGCATTGGAAGATTTATTACATAATGACAGAAAGCTTTTTGATAAGAAAAATAATTATATGAAAGAAATCAAGAAAATACAAGAAATATTATATAAGCAAAGATATTTTTACAAGGAAAAAGAGAAGAAGTTTCGAATTACTTAAGCAGATTACCAAAGGAAGATGGTAGTGTAATGAGAGAAATAAAAAAAAAATGTAAAAAGGAGAAAAAGAAGAACTCGGGAAAAGTTTATGAATCGTGTAGTACAATGTGTACAAGAAATGTTTTAAAAAAGAAGGCTATGAATAAAATGTGAAAAGTAAAAAATCAGCAGAAAAAGAGAATAAAGAGTTAGGAAATGAGATTTCTGTGCTCGCCAACATCAATCCATTTGCCAGACAGATGTATAGAATGGCCTCTCCTTCTTAATCTGCCATTGCCCTACCCATGTGGACCCAGGCTGTCTTCAGATCCTGTTCTGTCTGTCTCAATATGTTTGCTCAGGTCACCCATTACCAACACCAATTTATATTACCCTGTTTTATCTAGCAGATCTTGCAACTGTTGCATGAATACACTTTTTTTCCTCACTATCACAACCCTGTCATGAGCCATAGGCTGAGATTATGAATTAGTGCACCATATTTATAATGCAACCTGATTACCACAAGTCTGTCATTAATTCTGATGACATTCCTCACTGTCTTCTGAAGACTCTCCCTCACCACAATTCCCACATAATTTCTAGTCTGCCCTCTTCCTGAGTAGTAGACTCTGGATCCCAAGCCAAGTGGCTTTGTTGCACTGCCCTTCTATCTTGTTTCCTAGATACTTAGCATATCCAGCCTTATTTTATATAACTGCCATCACAGAATTATATCCAATTATCATAATATGTAGCCATCTACCATAAAAATATTTTTAAAAGCATAGTAAAACTTTTTTTCTCTTCTTATTCCACAGTTCTCACAGTCATTCTGGAACAAGAAATAACCTCCAAGAAGGTGTCATTGCTCCCTTAATGAAAGGAATCTAGCCACTCTAAAATGTTGTACTGTATGAAAATGCAACAGCCCTGACAATGTTAACAGACTGGTTTAAAACACATCTGTTCATTGTAGTTTTTGGACATTATTTTGCTCATGTACAGAGAGTTATGGGCTGTGGACTAGGGAGCCCCCCAACCAAATAGTCCTCCCCAGCCAGTGACTCCAGATCTACACTGCTGCCTTTACCAACATATGTTTCACTGGTATTTTGAAACATTACTTCTGAGACACACACAGATTGTAAGAATATTCTTTTACACTGTTACTCCAGTGGTAATGGGTCAGCTGCCCCAATAAAGCTACTAATCTCCACCTACATTTCACTTCCCAAATGACTATTTCCTTTTCCCCACTCAAGTTCTGCCATATACTTTGACTACTGCTGTACCACACCAAAGACAACATCAACAAGTGTAGTACCATAGCTAACACCTGACTTCTCCAAAGCCTCCCTCACAGACATGTTTGACTCTCCTCCACTTATCACAAGGGCAAATTATCCTGTGCATAACAAGCTTTCACAGCCAGTCCTTCCATTACATCATGTACGAGACTTCAAATGTCACAAACTAAAATCATGCATAGTGACCCCCTCTTTTGCAGTTTCCTCTTCCCTTCAACTTGTACATACTGCCAACTTCTAGTGTTGTAATGAATTAAATGTGATAGACACCATAAGAGTCATTCTCGTCCTGGCCCCCATATCAGTATAATACATGACAACAGCCATTCTCCCTCTTCAAATGTCAACAACTACACTTCCGGACTATAACATCATCTTGCATATTTACAACATGCGCATAATAAACCTACAGCAAGAATTATGAATGTAAAATGAGATGTGCCCAACTAACAAACTATCTCCTCTTTATATGTCACTCAAGATCCTCCTCCAGTAAGCATTCCAACCAAACCAGCACGTTAAACCAGTCCTCAAATTCACCATTCTGCTTCTCCCTTTATGAAACATACTTCTCCTTTCAGCAAACCTCAAATCTTCACCACGGTGGCCACACATCTTTAATAGAGCAAAAAATCCTGAATCCGATCCCCACCTTCTACTCATCCTAAAATCAGCATTAATTAATGTTACTATATACTATATACACTAAAATAAACATGCTTTCTTGACCAGTCATACTCTTGATATAAAAGAAATAATAGAATCATGAAGTAAACATGATACTCCCAGCTTAAATTCTCACTTCCCTATTACACATACCTGTTCAGAGACAGACCACGAATAAAGCTATGTGGATGCATAATCAAGATAATAAAAGAAGATCTGGATATAAACTCCCAACCACAAAAACAAACTTAAAATTACAATTAACCAGATTCCATAACCATCAAAATCACTTCTAAAAACAACTAATATGGATCTCTACCAGTAGACTAGCTTTGTCTCACAGTGAATCTCAACAAATTTACAGCACTGATAAATGGTATAATTAACCTCAAGATATGTTTATCATATGTGACTTCAATATCAACCTGATTATATCATCCCAATGGGACTCGAACCACAATCCCTAGCTTAAGAGGCCAATGCCTTATCCATTAGGCCACTGGGGCCTGACAACAATCATCACTACTAAGTCTTGACCCCAGAGACCCTGTTCACTACAATCACAGCAATGTACCTCTACACCATCTGAGCTGTAAATAATTGGCCCCACCAAGTCTCAAACCCAGGACACTGCACACTAGAACCAGAGAAAATATACCACTACACCATTTGAGCTGTAAAATTACCAACCCTACCAGGTCTTGAACCCAGGACCCTGTACACCATAGTCAGAGCAATGTACCACTATACCATTTGAGCTGTAGAGAATAAGTAATCAAAACTCAAAAATATATGACATCCACACCAATCACAGCCTTACTTAAATGATATAAGAACTCACAAGCCCAAATTTTAAAAAAATCACAGCCTCCTAGATCTCATAATTGCGATCAGCCCATACCTAGTTTTACAACTCTCTAAAAAGTCCAAAGACCACCACCAACAGCTTTAAACACATAACTTTTAGAGCAAAACCCAGCAAAGGATTAAAGCCCTCAGCAAAGAACTTGGACAAGTTAGACATGTCTACTGGCTGACCTAAACCCTAAAACAGACAACAACTACTGCAATAACAACCTCTTTCATTTGTAAAACAAGCACTTTTCAACAATCTCTAGGCTCCTAAAACCATAAATAAAATCAATGGATTACCAAACAACTTAAAGCCCTCTGCAAAGAAAGAGGCTGAGTTTAGAATCTATTGAAAAAAAAGCCAGTCTGCAGAGAACAGGGAAAGGTTACACTTCTCAGGGACCTAGTCACCAGATGTTATAAACTCAATTGACTGACAGCCACATAAACCTCAACCCTAAACATTTAGAAAAAATTATAACCTAGTAATTTAGATAAAATGCTAAAACTCCTGAATAGACCCACTTCATTAAGGTACCATAACCAACTATTCCAACTATCCCAAAAGTCTTTCTAGAATTGTTTCCTCCCCAGCTGCTCTGCACTCCCATCCCCTAACAGTTAACCCACAGAAAATGAGATAGATTATCCCCTATTGTACTTCAAAAGAATAAAGTCAGAATATATTCACATTCTATTAAAAATACATCTGACTATCCATTAGGATGGTCTTCAACCCTGTGTAATAATTTATGCCAGATTGCATCCTACTGCCTCTAATTCCTCACCCCACCCCTTTTGCAACCTCTGCTTCAGCAATAGTTACATGTTAGGACATTGAAAAACCAAGTTTAGCCCATTACAGAAAGTTCTAGTCCATCCAAATCCCAGTGATTTCTGCCCAGTATCAGTTTTGGCCACACTAGGAAAACATCTACAAAAAGAATATTTATAACTAAGTAACAGAATGCATATAAAAATACAAAAAAAGCATGACTGCATCTATGTGTTCACTTACGACACTACAAAATATGAGCAAAGGTCTTCTCACAGGTGCCTTATGCATCAGTCTCACAAACGTTTACTTAGTAGACCACTCTCTATGACTAATCCTCCCTGAACACATCCTGTTTTAGTATGTAGACCTTACAATGGTTTAACTGCTTTTTCATGATTTCATAGGTTCATAGGTACTTGCTATGTTTTGATCTGCGAGGATCTTTATAAGCCTAGCAATGCATTCCCATGAAGTTTTTAGCCCTTGCATTATTTACAAAGAACCTAGAGCAGTGCAGACATTTACATGTTACTCCTATCCATTAAGGACAAGGGTGCTAGATCATGGGAGAATTTGCAGTTAGCCATCCAGTTGCTGAGATTGGATCTATGTGGAAAGGAAGATAATTTAAAAAAAGTGGTATTCTCTGTGAAATATATGTATCCTACAACATGTTCTATTTAAGTTGCAGAAGAGGTTCAGACCTCTTGAGCAGGTGTTTATGCCACCATTGGACTTGTGGATGTGAAGTAGGTCTGAAAGATTAGGGTCTGTTGAGCCTCTGTACATGGAGAGATCACCCCTCAGTAACCTGTACAATACTGAGATGAGGGACAAAGCTTTGAAATGGTTTGTATAGTTTTTATGATTTTAGGCCTTTGATTTTCATGGTGATAAAACATTGTGGTTAGTCAAGCTTTGTCAAGTGTTTGATCAGATACATACCAAAGGGGGACTGTTCTCAATGATCAGCATAATAAGTACTGAACTCAGTAGAATGATCACATCTCTGGACCTAGATGACTTGCACTTACTAGTTAGCTAAGCAATGAAAAAAGACTTTCTTACAATAGTGGATGCATGTGATCAAATTACAGTTTGCTGTTTACAGAGGTCCGTAGGTCCCTAACTACTGGATCAATTTTCAAGGGTGGGGGTGGGGGTGTTGTCAATATGGTAGTTGCTTTCCAAAGAATACTAGTACACATTCTTTCTAATTTACTTTTTAATCCATGGTTTTAACACTAGCTATATGTTTGGGAAAGGCCCTCTTGGAGGATCTTGATGTCTTCTGGATAGTTTATGATGGCACCAAGTTTACTGTTATCTGTAGATGTGGTCAGCCATAAACCATTACCATAAACCATTTTTAACATACAGTCACCTCAAACTAAGAGTAGATTCAACTACATCCCCTCATAGCAACATTGATAAAAGGAGTCCTACAAGAGTGTGTACTATCACTGTTTTTACTTCTTTTATTTATCAATAAGCTACTTACAGACTGTCATTACCTACTCATAATACTCTTTGCTGATAGCATGGTAATCTACAGAGTTTAGAAATCTCCACAAAACATACAAAGTCAACTAAAAAAAGACATTAACCTGTTTGCCCTGGCCCCAGGACTACAAATGTGGCATCAACACTACAAAAAAAATAAGTCCATACTTTCAGTACACTCCAAAAACTAACCAAAGTCTAAAAAATGGTCTATTTTCTACAAAAATAGAAAACAAATTGAAATTGTCCAGCACTATAGAGGCCTAGGATTATGGCTGCCTCAAGCCCTAGCTTTCAATGCCACACCCAAATAACTAAATCCAAAGTAAACAGACTCCTGTTCTGGGTCAAGCAAATCTCGCTTTCTCTTTCTACAAGAATAGAACAGCCATTGGTAAAGAAGTCCTCCTCCCACGGATGACAAGTAGACTTACTATCATTGCTGCAGCCTCAGAAAGAAATCTAACAGACTTAGAAAGCCACCTCAAATAATAGATTAATGTTCATTACTCTATCACCACAGAAAAAAGAAAAACACAGTATCGCACTGTACTAACTATGGCAAAATGGCATCCAGTCAGGCAAAGCCCCCCCCACATGCACACACACACACACACACACACACACACACACACACACACACACACACACACACACACACACACACACACACACACACACACACACACACACACACACACACACACACACACACACACTAGCTTCATTAGTTTACAATCTAGTCAGCTGGCCACTTCTCCTGTCTTCACTGCAAGACCAACAAAATGATACAAGCACTGCAGCCTAAGACCTTCCCCCTGTGTCTCTCCATCTTCAAACTCATCAAAACAAACTACACGCCAGAGAACACAGCTTCTTTTTTTTCTTGCTCCCAAAGTTTGGGAATGTACTCCACCACAATTAAAATTTATCTCAACCTATCCAAAATTCAAGCTAGACCTTAAGAAGTATCTGTTTAGAGAAGCACAATGCAGCTGTGCAACAGCATAGATGAATAAAGCCCCTACTACAGTCCAAGTGACCCTGGATCAGTTATTGGCTGCGTCATCCAAGGTATGGCAAAAGAGTACAGGCAAGCTTATCCTGGAAGGGATGGAGATATTGCATTGGTGAAAGGTGTGGTCTCTCATGGCCTTAGCAAAGAATGAAGAAACTGCCAGATTGGTGGGACAGGGTGAGTTTGGAGGGTTTTTCTACCCAGCGTACATCCTGGACTATGCCACATTGCCCACCCAACCTTCATAAATGTCACTAAACAATGCACAGAGATTACGGACATAATTCATAAACCAGAGCAAACCACCATGGGTAGAAGTGGTGGATCTCTGGTCCACTTAACCTTCATGTCCACCTTGTAGGGCCTTAAGAGAGAGATGGTTGAACCATTGGTCTGATGTGGTATAAAAATTCCAGACTACTTTTCCATAATGGGGGTGATAGTGGTGGGCTCAGCAGAGAATCAGTGCTACCACATTAGACATCACTTTCCAGGCAAGATCATGTGCAATAAAAAGCACAGTGCAGATGCTTACCCAGCTGGAGTGTTACATAACCAGTAGCCATCTTCACTCATGCACCCTACACCAAGCCCTCATCTTGATTTAGAAAAGAAGACCACTACTAGATATTTCACCTCAGCTCATTTATAACCCACAAATACCCCTATTACTTCACATTACCTTTTCCTACCCTACTCTCCCAACCATTCCATGCCCCCATCAGTCTGTCCATGTCAAGACAACTTTTTACCCCCAATCTTAACCATTGAACTTATCCATTTATGGATAATACCATGTCTATTACATAGATAGATAGATAGACAGAGTGAGAGAGAGAGAGAGATAACTAGGTTATGTAACTATACTGATGTATTACTATTATACTTTTTATTGATTATCCTAATCTGCATACCATGCACATTCTTTATACTTGAGTGTTCTGGTAATACAGATTCAACATTTTTGGTAATCCCATCCTAACATGTATCCACCAATCCTTTGGCATGTGTTACTACTGTTTTATGCTTCTGTCTGCTTATTTAAATGCACATACTATGCTCATTCTTACTTGATTGCTAATATGGGTTCTATATTTCCTTGCTATGCCACACTTATATGTGCTCAACAATTTCTTTGAAAGGTATATTTTTTTAGTCTTTAAGGATTTCTGAAAATTGTCCATGCAGACTATTGTTTACCTTGGTTATCACATAAAAATAAAATAAATTAAATAAAAAATACAATAAAACAGTAAAAACTCCAGACTCTTCCTCCACCATAGACTTGCGAGTTGTAATAGCGTTGCTGTATCATGGCTGACTGAAACGTTTTATTTTCGATAGTTAGTAAAGTCATATTGTCTTTAAGTTTGTTAGAGTACTTAGTTTTGTAGATAAAACACGGAAAGCAAGTAACCATTTAAAATCTCTGGACCTACTTTGCAATGTCCTGAGATGTAGAGACTGAATATCTGAAAATGCAGACTTAGATATATTACGTTTCAGATATTACTCCTTAAACCTAAAGCATCATTCCCCCTAAATCTAACATTTTTCTTCATTCCTTAAACTGAAGCCTCCAATCATTTCCTAAACCTAAAACACCTCTCCTGATCCCTAATCTTAAACCTTCCCATTACCTAAACTTTAATCTCCCACCCACCCTCCCGATGGCAACCTGAAACCCTAAGCTACACTCCCACACCCTGCCAGATTTACCTTGCTTGAACCTAAATATGTGCCCAAGTAAGGTACAACGACTCTACTGTCTCCACACAGCTGCTGTACCTCACCCAAATATGTAGGCAAGTGCAAATGCCAGTGGCAGCACATGCAGTCTATGAGATACTCAAGTCTCCTGGCTGTGAAACAGTGGGTTTCAAGCAACTGAGGTTAGGCATTTCTGGAAGACCTGTCATTTATGCCATCTTCTTAGCAGGTATCACACATAGATGTTGTAAAAGTACATTAAGCACCGTTGGGCCTGCACAGCTTGAATAACATGTTAAACACATACTGATCCTTCTCCATTGGGAATATATAGCTGACCACTTCTACTTAGGCACAATTTATTTTACAAAGAGAAAATCGTAGCAGGCAGCATATCCAGGAAACTAATCACACCGCTCCAGAAACAGTCTCAAGAGCAGGCCACACTCCTCAACAGTCACACAAAATGTCAAGCAGTTTCATTTTCATGTATAATAATCAATGTAAAATTAATAAAGCTCTTGCTGTTTTTTAGTAAGAACAGAGATACATTGCTGAATGGTTATTCTATATTTAACAGGACAAATAAATAAGCAATGAAATATTAACAAAGTGTAACTTTTTAAGTAACTTGTGCAGTTTAAGTAATCAAGAGATGATCTAGTTATACATTTTCTCCTTGTATTTAAACATATTACATGCATCCTTTGACACTATGAATAGCTAACAAAATGCAATGCTCATAATCAGTACAGTAAAGTACCAAGCCTACTTTAGTCTTCACTTTAAAAGATTGTAAATTGTGAAGCATTTTACTTTCATGTACTCCTTGACATTACCTTATAACAAAATTGACTTATATCTTATTTTCTGGTTTGTTTTTACTGTACAATGACTCTATTGTAAAAACTGTTGCATTTCACTTCATGTATATTTTCTCAAACGTTCTGCAACAAAATTATTCTTACTATTACTTTTTCTCATTGTGCAATTGTTTTTGCCAAATGGCCTAGGTCATCACTGAAAAGGGTTTTGGGATCAAACCACTCAAATGTAAAATGAATAAATAATGAAATGTTATGCCATGGCATTTTTTTACTTTTACATGGGGGAATAATCTTTCAGACTAATTAATCACAACATTATTTAAAAAAAATTCCCATCACCTATTAAGAATGCAAGCAAGGAGAGATTGTGTGACATGCTTAAATATGGCTTCTTTACTGAATGCACACTACCCATGCCTTTAGGTGACTAGCTTTATTAACAAAATTAAACAATTTATACTTTACAATTTTACATGTATATCACAAGGGATTATGAACCTAATATATGACTGGGATATGGCTAGTGTCAGACATGCATCTTCTAAGGGGTCATATGCAAGTACAATACTTTTCAAATATAGCATGTCTTTGCACACCTTAGTGGCAACAGACTTTATGTTTCTTAGGATACAGTAGTAGGTTCTTAACAGTTTTTTTTCTTGAGAAACTATAACAACTGTGTGCTACTTAAAGTATTATTTTTAATATAATTATTATTTGTACATAGAAGGAAGATACATACATACTGATATGCCATAGTTTACTGCCTGACATTATTAGGAATTAGACTGGAAATGTGTTGTAACTTCCAGGATGCACAATAGCTGTTTTATTTAATGTTGCATATATTACCTGAGATGCAAATGATTGCTATCTTTTTAATATTTCTGTGTTCATTTTCTTATATACCGGTTAGAAAAATGTACATAATATACTTGCCATCTTTAGATGTGGAAATGAAAAAAAATTCATGAAAGCCAACAATCAACTGACAAGCAGTCCTACAAAATAAATCCAGAATAGATCGACTCTCACTAGTTCATGCATAGTCATGTCATGCAAATTTGTTTTTGTTTTTGTTTTGTTTTTTTAGTATCTGAAATGGAATGGCTTCTTGCTAAATATTATCAGTTATTTATGTTACTGTTACTTTTAAATAATTAGGATCCTGCGAATATTGTAAGGTTAAGTCATCAAACATTCAGCATTAGGGCAATGCTGTAGAACATGTTACTAATTAAATTACTGCACTTTTTTGGTTTTATGTGCACAAGACATATATTTTACAGTATTGTGATTTTTTGAACATTTGCTTTACTTGTCGTAAGGCTGGCTAGGCAGTTATGCAGTTCTTGCCTGCACACTGTCAAGTATCCAAGAAAGAATCCCAAGAAATGTTGGCAGAGGTTTTGCACATTTCTTCTCATTTGTGTACATAGTGTGTATTTACCATGTATCTTAGCACAAAGTTTATATAAAGGTCACAATCAGCAGTTAATACACCTCTTGAATATCCTTCTGCTTTGTTACCCAGGCATTGCAGAGGCACACTTACACATTCCCCAGTGTAGGGATTTAATGTCTGGTTCGCACACTAGTCAGATATTACACTTAGCTAATCCATAACTCTCTGCACAAGGAAGAATTTCAATGAGAAATGACCTGTTAGAAATTTGAAGTGAACATACTCAACTAGTAAGCAATGGCGTTTTCATTCTGAGTTTAAAAAGGCCCAAATCTTAACATACATCAATGGCATTTATGTTAAATCTGACTCACATTTAAAGACAGGATTTGTAATAGGTATGTGAGAAATCCTAATTTTAAAGCTTGTCGTAATGGAAGTTGCCTGTGAAAAAATACTAAACACTAGTGTGTGTTTGTGGGAGTTCCAGATGAGCTGAGGTGTGTGTGTGTGTGTGTGTGTGTGTGTGTGTGTGTGTGTGTGTGTGTGTGTATCGTCTGTCTGTGAGAGATTACCATCAGAAGCTGATAAAAAAGAGATGGAATACAAGGAAAATAGACAATGGAGGAGAGAATAAAGAAAAGATTAGCTGCTTCAGCATTCACAGGAAACATTACCGTGATTTGAGTCGACCTAGCAGTGAATCATGTGTGAGTGCACAAGTACTGCTAGTGTGTGTGTGTGTGTGTGTGTGTGTGTGTGTGTGTGTGTGTGTGTGTGTGTGCGTGTGTGTGTGTGTGTGTGCGTGTGTGCGTGTGTGTGTGTGTGTGTATATGCACCAAAAATCCAACGATTATCAAAATGTGCAGTTTTATTTCACCCAGATAATATTTCAGCCCAGAAATTAGCAGTTTATTGGCCATTTTGGGCTAATTTCTATCTCTTTCATTTCCCTGCTATAAAACCTGCATTTGTGAGGTTTTTGCGCTAGTATACAGCTCAGCAAGCTCCTGCCTGGTGCCCTGCAGAGTTCTACAGCAGCAGAGAGACAAAAGAGAGACTTTGAAGTGATTAAGTATCATTTTTCTGCATTTTCTTGCTGCCTTTAGCTAATTCCACCTAAAACGCCGATTTTCTAGAGTTTCTGTAATTTAAAAAGCTTGTTCCAGCTACATATTGTACTTATTTTATTGCCTACACTTTAACAAAGTTGTTTTTGTATTTAAATTACCTGTTTAACTGTTGTAGGCTACACACTCAAGTGTGATAGCCATTTCTGTGCATTTAAAGTGTTTTTTGATTGTATCTGCCTTATTTTCTGAAAAAAAAAATACTTGTTTTACCGCCTTTCTAAGTTAGTGTAGTCCAGTTTTCAGGTTAGTGCTGAATTCAGGGCTGTGTTACAAGTTTCTGTGTTTGCCCATACCTTACTTGGATAGAAGGAAGTTTCTCTGTTCACTGTGAGAGAAGGAGCTTTGAGCAGCCTATCTGTCCCTGGATGAGTGGTTTCAGCCCAGAAATTAGTAGTTTATTGGCCATTTTGGGCTAATTTCTATCTCCTTCATTTCCCTGCTATAAAACCCGCATTTGCGTGGTTTTGTGTGCCAGGCAGCACTGGTTAGCTAGGGTATAACTATTCCCGGCACCACAAAGTCTACTCTTCAATTGTTTCCCTTGGAACTAGACAAACTTTCAACTAAAGCACTCTAACCATTCACTTCTCATACCGACACTTGCTCAAAACTCATAGCAAGTACTAATAAATCTTAGCACTAGACCCCCTATACTGTAGAGAAGGACAAGGCTCTCTATTCGACCTTACCAGCCAATTATAAAACAGTTCACTGTACCTATCCAGCCATGTCCAAAGGGCAGTTTCAGGTGTACTCTCCGGTCCAACTGGTGAATCTGGGCATTTTGAGGCAATGTTACAATTGCCTCATGTACACAGACAACCCTCTCTGCCTTCCACCAAGCACTAATACATGCGAGAGATGCAATTATACAGCCAAACTGGAGGCTAAGCTCTCTCAACCCAAGACTGGACCAAGCAGCCAAGAGGACAAGGGAATTACTTGCATCACACCACCAGTCTCACATAGACCTATGAAACCGACACCAGCAAAAACACACATAAATACATGAAAATATACTCGGAGGCTCTAAATAAAAATCTGCAAAAGCAACAGAGACCTCCAAAGCAGACATCCAAGCAACCTCCACCCACCAACACAAACCATGAAACATATACTTCACAAAACCAGTGTGCCACGCAATCACAGCCCTTAAGGCAAAATAACATACCCAACACACTAGTAATAGCTGACTATAGTCACTGTTAGCTGCTTGTCAGGTGCCAGGATCTGCCAAATAACACAGCACTCAGGTCACTCCAGAACAGGTACAAATATGACTTTGTCATTGTCCTTGCTGGTGTGAATAACCTGAGCCGTACCTCCCTGGACTACATGAAAAGAGACGTGGAGGAGCTCTCTGATCACGTAGCCCAGGCCGGTATGAGCCTGACCCTGAGTAGCATCCTGCCCTCACCAAGAATGATACCGCAGTATAGAGAAAAAAATTATCAATGTCAACAATTGGCTAAGCTTCTGGTGTCATTCAAAGGGGATCCAGTGTCTGTCAGCCTGGGATGACAAGCTCGACAAGCCACGCTGCTTTGCTAGAGATGGCTTGCACCTGTCACCCTTAGGCTTTCGAATACTGGCCAAGGCTCTTGCCACCCCCATAGTGCCTTTTTTAGGCAAGGCTCAAAAGACAAACCTACTGCCATAAATAGCACAAGTAACAAAAAACTGAGGGTAATGCTAACCAATGCCAGAAGTCTAAACCTCAAAATGCACACACTTGAGGCACTCCTCAGTATGGAGAAAATAGATATATGTGCAGTAACATAAACCTGGTTTAACACTCCAGAGAGCACCACAGCACTACCAGGCTACAACTCATACCATACATTTCGGCCACAAAACCCGGACCGAAATACAAAAGGCGTGGGAGTATCCATATTCATTAAGGATACCCACACCTCCAGGTTAGTGGCACAGCATGATGCTTCAGAGATTATCCACGTGCAACTAACAACGGGCAAAACTGCTATTCAAATAATAGCTTGCTACAGATCACCCACCATGTCCCAGGACCCCCAGTCTGCATTCCTGGAAACACTGGGAAACATAAAGGTCCTACCAAACACCCTGATATTGGGTGATTTCAATTACCCAAACATTAACTACTACTCAAGTACAAACTCCCTTCATAGGTTCATAGGTTCATACTAGGCTATCTGCCCTAGGGCATTTATAAGCCTAGCCAGAGTGTATTTGGCTTTCGTCACCCATTTTAAATTTATTTTGCTATGCCCTTTTTCGAGGTTAGTATACTGTACCTCTGTCTAACAGTGACACAGAAGTGATACCCGGGGTAAACCTACGATCTGCCATCCACTCATCAAGATTCCTCTTGAAGAGAGTCAATGAGGGACTCTGCCTAACCTGGACTGGGATTTTATTCCAGAGTTAAGGGAGCCTCTGGGTTATGAATCTGTCCCTCCAGCATGTCCTATTTATTTCAGTGCTGAGGTTCAAGTCTCTCGAGCGCGTAGCTCGATGGGATTTGGATTTTCTGAGGTGCAGCATGTCCATTAATTCCGGGTTGGACATGGCTTTATACGTCAGGCACAGATCGCCTCTGAACAGGCAGTATGCCACTGAGTAGAGCTGGAGTTTCTTTAACTGGGCAGCATATGGCATCTGTTTGAGCCCTTTGATCCTCTTGGTGAGGTACTTTTGGGGTCTTTCCAGTTGCTGCAGGTGTCTGGTAAGGTACATCCCAAAAGGGGCATTGTACTCAATTATGGGCCTGATGAGGGATGAGTAAAGAGGCACGATGACCTCCCCTGATCTAGATGTGAATCCCTTCATGATTAGGTGGGCTATATAAAATGTTTTTCTAACCACTTTGGCCACGTGGTTGTCAAATGAGAGATTGCTATCAACTTGGGTCCCCAGGTCCCTAATTAATTCTTCTGTACTTAATGGATTACCACCTATGTGGTAATTTGTGGGCACTGTTTTTGCCAAAGGGGATGACTATACACTTTTTGGCATTTAGCTTGAGTCCATGGCTCTGGCACCAGTTGTCTGTTTCTATGAGGCCCTTTTGGAGGATGCTTGTGTCGGCTGGAGAGTTGATTATGGCGCCCAGTTTGCAGTCATCTGCGAATTTGGTCAGCCACAGTCCTTGCCCAACATTTCCTAGAATTTATAAACTCAAATGCCCTGGATCAACTGGTCAACACCCCCACCAGAGGTGACAACATATTGGACCTGGTCATCACCAACATGGGCTACCGGTGTTCCACATCGGAGGTCAACCCCTCACTGGTTAGAGCTGACCATAAACTAATCACTCTGGATATCCACATTCCGCCACCACCCCCAAAGAAACCACCATGAAAAACTCTTCAAAAGCAAACTTCACGTTACTTAAGACTGAGGTTGGAAGTTTCAAAGCCCCCATGCTAAAGGATAACACTGTCCAAGCTGCAAAATCCTTTACTACTGCACTCTATGGGCACCTACACGAATGCATGGATCATGCTATCCCAAACAAAACCAAGACTCACTCCTCCAAGAAAAGGACCCCTGCCATAAACAAGCTATACAATAGAAGGAGGAAACTAGTACAGAAAACAGTAAAATCCCAAGAAGGGAAGACATCCCTGATCAGTAACAGCAAGAAACTACGTTCCTTCATAAAATCATCCAAGGCTAGCTTCGAAAGAAAAATTGCCATGAACTCCAAAGATAACCACAAGGTGTTCTTTAGCTATGTCAAGAACCTAAGTGGCAATTCTCAGACCTGCTCGGAGTTAGTGCAGAATGGCATAAAATACACTGAACTGACCGATATAGCCAACATCCTGGCTGATAGGTTCAGTGCAAACTTCACCCCCTCTCACCCCCAAAAGGGCCCATAACTATACCAGAAGAATGTAGTGCTCCTGAAATCACAGACACTAAGGTTAAAACAGCCCTCTCCAAAGCCAAAAACACAGCATCAGTGGGACTAGATGGTGTCCCTGGCTGCGTCCTTCACAAGCTCAAAGATGAGCTAACCCCTCACCTAAACACACTGTTTAAACTCAGCCTCTCCACAGGCTACTTGCCCACAGAGTGGCACACAGCAACAGTTATTCCACTCCACAAAGGTGGAGCCACAATGGACCCCGGGAACTATCGCCCTATAAGCCTGACTAGCTTGGTCTGCAAAGCTATGGAGTGCATCATCATGGATCTCATTAACAGAGACATTGGGAACCTCCAAAGACTGGACCCTACCCAGTTCGGCTTTGTTAAGGGCAGATCATGCCTCCTAAACCTGGTGGACTTCTTTGAGACAGTTACCAAGGCTATAGACTAGGGAAAGGTGGCCCACACAGCCTACCTAGACCTCGCAAATGCCTTCGACACCATTCCCCACTCAGGTATTATACACAAGCTCACCAGCCTGAACATAAACCCCTACATCACAAGATGGATTGCCAACTGGCTCATGGACAGAACCCACATGGTAAGAGTTGTGGGAGCTAGGTCTGACTCTAAACCGGTTACAAGTGGTGTTCCCCAGGGCTCAGTCCTTGGACCCCTCCTGTTCAGCATATACTTCTCAGAGGTACAGGCAAGCACAGGAGGACTATGGCTGACCAAGTTCGCAGACGACTGCAAACTAGGGGCTATAAATGACTCTCCGGCTGACACAGACATCCTCCAAAAGGGTGTCACTGAGACAGATACCTGGTGTCAAAACCATGGCCCCAAGCTAAATGCCAAAAAGTGCATAGTCATCCCCTTTGGAAAGAACAAAGTACCCACAAACTACCACATAGGTGGTAGCCCCCTAAATATGGAAGACGTAATAAGGGATCTGGGGACCCAAGTAGATAGTAACCTCTCCTTTGATAATCACATTGCCAAAGTGGTTAGAAAATCCTTCTATGTGGCCCACCTGATCACAAAACGGTTTGAATCCAAATCGATAGCGGTCATTGGGCCCCTCTACGCATCACTCATCAGACCCATCATAGAGTACAATGCCCCATTTGGGATGTATCTTACAAGACAACTGCAACAACTGGAAAGACCACAGAAGTACCTCACCAAGAGGATCACTGGCCTCAAGCAGATGCCCTATGTAGCTCGACTGAAGAAACTCCAGCTGTACTCGGTTGCATACTGCCTACTCAGAGGTGATTTCTGCCTGACATACAAGGCCATGTCCAACCCAGAAATGATGGACATGCTTGACCTAAAGAAAACCATATCCCCTCGAGTCACACACTCCAGGGATCTAAACCTCACCACAACAATAAATAGGACGTGCTGGAGGGATAGCCTCCTGTCCCAGAGACTTCCCATGCTCTGGAACAAGATTCCAATCTACATTAGGCAGAGCTCCTCTCTAACCCTCTTCAAGATAAACCTTGACAAATGGATGGGAAACAGAAAGTTTACCCCAGGGATCACTTCAATGGCTCTGCTGGACAGAGGCACATGGAACTAATCTAAGGGGGCGGCGAAAGCCAACACATTCCAGCTAGGCTTATAAATGCCTTTGGGAAGATAGCCTAGTACCTACCTATGAACATATGAACCTAATAAAACAACAGTCAGGGGTGTAGTCTCTTTCTTATACAATTAAGCACATGAACATAATTTCCTGAATAAAAAGCAAAAAGTATATAGTGTTGAAAACCTTGCCTTTGAAGCCGTTAAAGAGATGAAGCAGTATCCTGCTGTTAGGTCTACCGTGGTCAGGATACTTGCCTTCTGCAATGTTTCTATTACTTTATTACTTTATTACCCTGAGCATTGGGCAGCTGTCACATTTCAAAAGTTCAGTTTCCCTTAATCTTTACAGAAGCTGATTGTTCAACTTTAAACTCCCTTCTTTCTTGTTTCTATAACTTAGATAGTGTGTCACCTACCTGAAATGCAGGAATAGACATCAGCTTTCTTTCTTCACCAGCTGTACTTATATGCTCTGTCAGACTAACTAGAAAAACGTTTTCTTCTTTCCAAGGTTTCAGGACATTACTGTGGTATATTTTTTATCTTATCTTACCGTCTGATTAAACCCACAGATTGCATCATTTAATTGTTCCACTATTTCAAATGAGTACTGCCATTTTGGCAAAAAAATAGTTTTCTGCAGATGGACCAAAACGAATACCTGATCTCCAACAATAAATTCCCTAACCTAGCATTTCTGTTATGCACCCAGTGGCATAGCTAAGGAGGGGTGAGAGGGGTAGTCTGAATATACCCCACATTCTGTAGCCTGGGCTCTTTCAGTGTATTCCCATATGATGGGCATCACCACTTTCAGCCTAACTTGTAATCTGGACTAGTGCTGGATGAGACTTTCAAATGTGGTTTTCTCTTCTTCTCACACTTCTCCTTGTCTGGCAGTATCTAACAGTCCACAAGGATGCCTGTGATAAAATTACTTAAATGCACCCTGCTCAGGTCTGGCATACTTTTCTAAAGACAGATAGGATGTATACCATTAACTGGTTTCAGTCTTTACCATCTTTCTCAACAACTTTTCTAAGCATAACTTTTAATGTTTGGTTAAATTGTTACTAACCCCTTTGTCTGAAGACAGCAAAATGAGGTATTTAATTGCTTGACCTGAAAGCACTGATATAGTCATTATATTAACCTGGACATAAATACAGTCCCCTGATTGATGAAAATTTCCTTAGGTATCCCATCCCTTTTCCAGATTAAGTAGAAGTGTTTCTATGAACTAATTCACCACTTGTTTGCTCCGTTCCCCATACTGATGTTTGGCAAAAAAAAGATGTCTAATTTGCTTTTCTCCTTAAATGTTTAAAGTGAGGAATACTTTTCCCTATTAGCATATCATATGTTATATTTGTAACCACAACAGCAGTATGAACTATCCTCCCAACCATAGTTTGTATTTCTAGTTGATTAATAGATTACTGTTTTCTGTCTCTGTAAATGCAGAATTTTTAAAATGGTTTTTAGTAAGACTCTTCTTTTAACACACAAATTGTGACTTTATAAGCATGACCATACTGCCTGAATCAAGTAGTCCCTGCAGTTCCCTGACATAAATTAAGACATTGCATTTAATTAATTTTGCTCCAACACAATAACAAAAGGCTGTTTCTACTATTATTGCAATTAACTTTGCTGTAGCAGACTAGCAAATGACTAACTGCTCTTCTTGCAGACAGTTCATCACAATCCATAGGCATAACAACATTAGTAGCTTGGTGTTGATTGGTTACAGCTGTCACAGGTATAATATTGTCACCACCACCAGTATAATGCCTAGCTATATGCCCCATTTTTCCTATTAAAACTTGAAAATGTTTGAGTGTTACTAGAATTTGACACATGCTTTACTAAAGGTCCTCCAATTAAATCTAATTTTGTAGCAGCATTATAGACATTATGAGTGTTTAGTTCCTCTTCAGCTAGTGAGGGTTGAATCTTGTTCCAGTCAATATCTGATGAAGAAAAGGCATTACCAACATCCACCATGGGAAAGAATTCCAGGTTTCCTCAATGCCTCTGCCATGGTTAAATAACTAGAACATGCTGATTGATACCTTTCTCTGTGTAGTAATCATTCATGTTCCTTTGCACAGTCATTGAGCAAACACTTTCAACTGATGAGTCATCTTGCTAGGACTCCTCTACGTCTAGCAGGGCTTACTCTCCCTGGTTGAGGAGAATCCGCTAGGCCACTGGGGCTAAGCACATCAACTGGCTGGCTTCTGCAGAGACTTTTACTCAGGGATAGAGGGTTGGAGAGAGCTATAAGAGAAGATAACCAGATTGCACTAATGAGCCCTGTGTAGGGCTTATTATCCCCAAGCCCATCTCCACCCAGTGCTTACATGTACACCGGACTCCAATTGTTCTGTTTCCAATGCTTATCCACTGCACTGTCAGCTCCATGAATATCTGCTAAATCTAAATATCAATCAGTCTGCTCTGGATATATGGTTAACAGAAGTGTTTCCTCTCCACTTTTGTCCTTAGAAGGAGATCTTGAAGACCAGCAGACCTTCTTTTATAAGATAAGAGCAACGTGCTCTCAACTTTGGAGAGTTGCCCAAGATGCCCTCTCTTAAGAGAGAATCTAAGACTTATGAAGTTCAAAATGGACTGGTCTGTGCACTCTTCATACCTCTCAACATCTTACAGCAAGAAATCTGGACAAAGCCTTAAATAAAAGTGGGGCAAAGGACAAAGGGACAATTTTTAAATATTGCTCTTACAAACTTAGAAAGTTGATAGAATAACAGGTTTTGCATTAGCATGAATTTGCTGATGGGTATGAAGTCTGAAACTCAAATATCTTTCATTATTTTCTAACTTTAATCTTTAATGATTTGCCACTAATTTGTCAGAAAACCATAATTTTTTGAAAAACAGACCAAAAATATGAGGCAAAAATCTGGACATTCTGTGAAAATCTGTACAGTTAAGAGGTATGCTACTCTTTATTTTTCCCAGACAATGCCTTAATGAATATCAGGGTAAGGAGAAGGGGGGCACCTCTCTTTAAGGATCTCATTTTTGCATCCTAGAATCATCCAGGTCGTGCCCTCTCTAATTCAATGAAGATAGATGTTCCCTACAAACTGCATAAGTATCTAGTGTGCTATGAGGTGGCTTTCAACAATAGGAAATTAACTTTCTGTCCCCCCCCCCAAGTATTTGGATGATCCATCCATCTAGTGCCTGTTACTGGAGTTTTCTGTGCTACAGGGGTTAGGCACATTCTCAGCATGTATTATTATATCCTTGTGTGCTGTGTTTTTGTGCTTGCTTTTTATATGGGGCAGATATGAGTGGCACATGGCTTCATGGCTTAGCTACATTTCCACTATGTATTTATGTATCCTTGTGTGCTGTGTTTTTGTGCTTGATCAGTGGATGGGGTAGAGGTGTGTGGTACAGAGGTTAGGCATATTCCCAGTATGTATTTATGTATCCTTGTGTGCTGCGATTTTGTGCTTGATCACTGTACGGGGTAGAGATTAGTACTACAGGGGTTAGGCATGTTCTCCTAACTTATAGTATGATGCCACAATCTCTGCAGGTAGGCGATATATATTCTCTAAAGCTCAAGGACAAGATAAAGGTAAGGCAGCTGATCAAAGAATCGTAGAAAAGGAAATCTGGCAGTCATTCCTTACAGGTTAACTGATACAGTAACTACATACCTGTTATTTTCAGGAAAATTTTATTCTTTCAAGAAGGAAGAACATGGCTCACCAGCTGTGGTACAAGGCAGTGGCTGTATTCTAGATAATAGTTTTTTTTATAAGAAGAACATGTAACAGGATTAATTGTAACGAACATGAGACTCTGCCTTTTTAGACATGACATATGTTTTGCATATTTGAGCACATATGTCTGTTTTTACTTGCATTTAAGACTAGTACATAGGCAGACATATCATGCATTCAGATAGTAACTCAATTTTTAACAACTCCAGTGACTGATATGCAGTTCAGGAAAAAGCTCTGTATATTTTATATGTGCCTCTTTATAGCGTAGGAGCTTAAGTAATGAGCTGTTAATGAACTATCTTGCTTGTCTAGCTGTATCTTATAAAATTAATATGCTGAATTGTCTGACAAGTGTTTTTAGAAATGCTCACTTTAATTAAGATATTCTGTTTAACTGCTTTACTTCAATGCTTCATTAACAGGTGTTTAATTGCTTTTAGCATACACAGAATTGTTTTATATTGGTTTTCAGTCTTAAAGACCTTACTAGCCAAGGCACAATTTACTTTTAATCAAAGAAAGTCTATTTTTTAAATTTTCCCAATATGACTTTCATTTTGAAACATAGATTTAAGTTACACTAGCTAAATAACTGAAACCCGTACTTGCATTTCAAGAGCAGTCACCCGCTGTTGTAAAATAAGTCATTGGTAATAGGTCAATATGTCAGGCTTTCAAGAATGATCACTGATGACTTCCTGTTTGACAAGAAGGGTGACAAATTATTCCATATGTTTTTGGATTGTGGCTACCCACGAGACTTTTTAAATGACATACGTAAGGAAGTTAGTGCTTTAAGACAGTTAAGATTTGGTCCAATTTTGGGCCAAACAATGCCACTGACCAATATAAACCTTTCCCAGGAATTTGGTAGAAGTTTTGTACTGCAGCATCACCCTTTGAACAGCGAAAGAAGGAAGATCATTAACAAGCATTGGGTGACATTCACCAAGGACAATGCCATATAAAAGATAGTTGGTGCAGGGCCAGTGATTACCTATAAAACAGGTAAAAACTTGAAAAACATCTGTGAGAACCAAGTTTCACAAGGAGACATGTTGACTGGTAGAATGACAAAACATGGCCACTGTAACCAGTGTGTATAGATTCTATAAAGGAAAATACTAACTTTAGAATAACCAAAAACATCAATCAAGTTGTAGGGACTTTATTGCTGTATTTTAGTAGATGTTGTTTACATTGCCATTTGCAACCCATGTGGTGCTTTTTACACAAGAAAAACAGAGATGGCATAATGCAGATGGATATACAAACCTATTAAGAAATCTGGAAGAAGAATGAAAAAATGCTTTATATAAGCATACCCTAATCTGTAAAGTTTAATAAATCTGGGTTTTCAGTCCTGGAGAAGGTCATCCATAATCCAAGGGGAGGCCCATAGGAATTAAGACTGGAATCCACAGAACTCAAATGTCAGCTCCACCTCAATACACAAGACACCCCAGAACTGAATGAGAATGTATCCATCAATAGCATTTTGAAATTAAAGGCTATGGATTTATGGTAAAACACACCAGACATAACAGGCAAAAAGCTTGATTATGTTGTATGTAGTGTACCAATCAGCCTCAATGCTTTATACAAACTCATTGCATTAGTTTGTGCCATCCTGGTGGACACAATAGCAAGATGTTCCTGGTTTGTTGCAATACTTGTTGTCTAACTGAAAGAAGATGTTGACAGACAAAAGAAGAGATTTCCTTCAATAATACAGAATGAGAGGTTTGCTATAGAAGCCAATGGAGTGTATTAGACTCACTAGACAGTCTACCTTAAGAAATGTTGATTAACTTTAACAGTGCGGATTTTGAAAGTGATGTAAATATGTATTGATTTAAAAGGAATGGATGGGAGTTTTTGAATTGTTCTGATGAAGTCCACATATCTGGAAGGGATGAAAGCTCAAAACTGATTTTAAACCGATTTTAGTTAAGGAATTCTTTGGCTGTCATTAAACAATGTTATCTGGACTATAGTGACTTGTTGGTTTTGCTGTTTATTTAGTCATTTTTGGCCAGCACTATTGGTGGATTTGTATAAATAACTGAAAACAGTATTTGTAGTGCTATTATTGTTATGATTTCATTAGAAATTATGGATATTTTGGACAGTTTATACATAAGTGAAGGTAGGATTGAAACTTCATTCAAGTTAAAAGATACTGCTGATAATAACCAGAACTTAGCATAAAGAACTGTAGTAAAGCATTGTATGGTTTTGTTTTTTGAAAGCATGAACTTCTTATTGCTTATCACTAACTTTTTGCCCTCCTCTCCTTGAATTGTTATACCCCTAACAACTTTCCCTCCTAGACTTTAATCAATACAACCCTTTTACATTCCCTCTTAAACAACATTTGTCATCTTTCTCCTTTTCTAACTGCCTCATCTACCACTCTAACCTTCTCTTGCATCTCTTGCATACCTAGGTTATAAATCTTCTAGATGCACCAATTTGGAACAGACAGCCTAAATGGAACCAATCCTATACCATGCTCTCTCAGTCATACCTTTTCAGCACTAACCTCTTGTACACTTCTAATACCTCCCCCTCCCCTCC
Source organism: Protopterus annectens (assembly GCF_019279795.1). Lineage (NCBI taxonomy): Eukaryota > Metazoa > Chordata > Ceratodontiformes > Protopteridae > Protopterus > Protopterus annectens. The sequence goes on along the minus strand of NC_056751.1, from coordinate 43,508,483 downwards.
TATATAATTTCATAACTTACTTCATTAAGTATCTTGAACTACTTTCATTCCTTTCTTTACTGACATATAAGACCACTAAACTTCTTTATGACAAGGTTTTCCCCTTCTACCGTATCAATCTATTCACTTATTGCAAGATTTTAGACCTACAAGAACTGTATAAACTTATAACTGTTGACGTAAATACTTCACTTTATCTACCTGTTCTTTTATTTCTTCTATGAAAAATATAACTTGTTTTCCCATGAACTGTCTGAAATTCACTTGTTAATATAAATCTACTGTGATGGAGTTTTCTCCCCAGGCCACCAATGAAAATGAGCTTTGCAGGTCAACAAAAACAAGCAAATAAATGTATTTTTATTTATCTGTGAGCTCTACTTACCATTTACAGATTCAGCCTCGGTTTATACAAAAATAAAAACAAAAACAAAACAAATAAATAAATAAAGTAGATGTGTATTATGTTCACAAATAGATTATGTAACAATTTAGCCTCAGCCTGGTGCTGCAAACTATCCATTAAAAAACTAAACAAGCTTACACTTTCTTTACTATTATAGAAACTACAATACACACATAAATCAATAAAATCATACATAAACAACTACAGTGTTTTTAAGGTGCAACTATAGTTTAAGATTGCCTCACATGGATTACACACAGATAAAGCATTTTTCAGCTTAGTGAATGGGGACTGAAGCCCAGCTAGGAGTAAGCAGCTCTAAACTGGATTAACAAACGAGTAGAATTTTTATTAACCAAGACCTACTGTAAGACAGCAAGCAGTGTAACAAATCATTTTGAATTCTGTAGATGTCTGTGACACGGGTTCATACCTCTCAACTGTACAGATTTTCGCAGAATGTCCAGAATTTTTGCCTCATATGTTAGGTCCATTTTTTATAAATTTGTGGTTTTCTGGTAAACTAGTGGCAAATCATTAAAGATTAAAGTTAGAAAATAATGAAAGACATCTGACTTTCAGACTTCATACAATTCAGAAAATTCATGCTAATGCAAAACCTGTTATTCTATCAACTTTCTAAGTTTGTAAGAGCAATATTTACAATTTGTCCTTATTTTTGGGGCTTTGTCCCACTTTTCCTCATGGCTTTGTCCAGATTTCTTGCTCAAAGGTTGAGAGGTATGCACAGGTTTCATTTGATGAGCTAACATAAACTTTAATCAATTAATGGAATCAATAAAGAAGTATGACCACCTGTTTGAAGGAAACTAAAAGTCCTTGTTTGATTAAAGGTGAATTTCCTAAACTAAAACTGCTTCCCATGGAGACAATGTCACTGCATTTATGCAGCATACATGACAATCTTACAGAGGAACTCTGAAATAAGAATGACATATTTGTGATCTGGCAGATACCATGGGAAAAGGACTTATTCACAAATGTCAGCAATAAATTATTGCTTTAGACAATGAAATGATGCCTTTTCCATGCAAAGCAAAGAACCTTCCATCTCTAAGTGATAGGGTGTCCAAAGTAATTGTGGCAGAAATGAACATGGAGTTGGTGTTTTGCCAATAGACAGTATTTGGCATGAAGGCTATGGTGAAGTGGGTTTTGCCTGTAATTTTAGTTGTGAAGAGTGTGTTCAATTGAAAGGTGTATGTGATTAAGAACAATATTATTACTTTCCCAAATACTGACATTTCTGAGATTGTTTGCAAGTTTGTGAAAATTATTAAAATACGTTCTCCACTCTAACCAAGGTGAGTTAAAAAAGAGCCCTATATTTTTTCCAGATACATGCACTGATTGATTTTGAAATATATTAGCAGAATGGGAAAGACTGCGGTGGTGGTGCTGCGGTAGCATTGTTGCCTCACAGTAAGACGTTGTTCTGTTCGATTCTCAGCTAGAGCATCTTCTGTGTGGAGACATGCGTGAATGGGCGTACCTTTGTTGAAGGTTTTGCATCAGGGCCGGCAACACTGCACGTAAAAATCTGCTGCCAATCATTAGCGGACCGGAGTTCCGCTGTGATGACCCCTAACCGGGGAAAAGCCAAAAGACACAACAACAACAACATTAGCAGAATGGGAAAGGGGAGACCTATGATGTTTAAGTGATTATAAGAGGGTTGGAAGATTGCTCTTCCTTGGTGTTGCTGCTGGTTTTGGAACCAGAGCCTTTCCTGTTACTCAGATGCTTTGCCTGTGCTGCAGCCTATGCGTACCTCTCACACTCTCTCATTGTGGCATTCCTCCCAACTCACTTTAATTTTGTTGAATGTAGCTACTTTTGCCTCAAATTTTTGTCCTGTACTTTATAAATGTTTTGTTTTTCTGGTGCAACACTGAATATTGCAATTAGTCAATAAATCTAGATGTTAAGAGTTTTAAACATGTTGTTGTTCGGTTGCTGCAAAATCTGTTGTTCTATTTACTTTTTCATTGAATTAGAGTAACATTTAGAAATTGTCCCTGAGTTTGGGCCTTTGTCCTTCCAATATTTTTGACTTTGTCCCTGTTTCCTAAACAAAGAAGTTAAGAGGTATGCAGTGTAGGCAGAGAACACTGTGTGACACTAGGATTTCTAACATAATTGTTTTCATTTTTGCTTGCTTGCTTTAACTGTGGAGTATACAAAAGGCTGCAAAAAGAAGCATTGCAGCAGCGGATTTCTTGTTTCTCATCCTGGGCTGATGGCAGATCGACACATCTGTGCATGTAAGTATTGTCAATGCCAAATAATTTCTTAGTCCACCTGTGTTCATTCGTTTGGCTAGCCTGTACTAATTAGTGTGTTATGCTTATGTTCTTTATGGCACTAGAAAAGAGAATGCACTGTGGTTCTGTGTTCTTGTTTACATTACAATTATTTACTGAGCCAGCACAGATGTTGTTTGTTATTTTGTGACACAGCAGAGTGATTGCATAATACAAACTGATTACAAAAATGACATATTTATTATCTATTATACACATATGAGTTTTTTTTTCAAAATGTTGGTAAGCTGACATTTCTAAGCATTGTCATTTTATTGCAGCCAAGGAATATAATCCAGAAACATGCACTTTCTATGGTGGTTGGAGGTAAACACTCTAGGGGAGGTGGCGGTTACATCATCAGTTTACTGAATTCTGTGACCTAATTTAGCTCACATAATGCAATTTTAAGGTATAGGAATGATTTTCAAACTGCAGCTGTCAAACACAGACTGCATTCTGTTTTCTTTGTTGAAGTTAGACTGCATTCTGTTTTCTTTGTTGAAGTTACTGGTGGTTATTGATTGCAGGTGTGGTCACTTGGCTGTTTTATATCATATCAATGTGTCCTTGTGTAACTTAAAAATGTCAGAATACAGTAAAGATGACTTTTGGTGCACCTAAATAATCATTCATCTGTTAGAACCACAAGGATCCTAATTATGTAGCTACTGTTCTCATGGAGGGCAAATTTAATCATTACATCTATACCCCTACCGCAGTGAATTTATGCATTGAACAGCCCCACCATAGATGCAAAAATTTATATGCAAACAGTTTTTAAGGGCTATGATTTGGGACCATCCACTATTATTTTTGAAGGTTTCCTGCTATGATTTTGAAAGGTGAGAGGTCAGGAGGTGTGACTGGCTGTCAGGTCCTAGAAATCTAACAGACATGTAAGAGTTTCTCATATCATTTGGTGGAGGAGTGAGCAAAGAATTTATTCCCACTGAGAGTTTGGATATTCGTGCTGGCCTGAACCATTCAACTCATGTCTTGGTAAGTAAAAGACCAGGCTAGTACTATACAGAAATTGTTTACATGCACAGTTTTTATGCTAGCAGATGAGTACTAACAACACAGGCATGATGCCAATTTATTTTCATAAGCACATCTGGAGTGCAACACATTGGCACCACCATGAAAAATAAGGGTGCATGAAAAGCAATTTACACCCCTGTTTTATATGTCATAAAGCTACCCTTGCAGCATTTTGGAGGGTATTGACTGGTGAGTTCAATGTTATGTAATTACTGATGGGAGCAGGAATGGGCAAAATGAAGACATGGCTGTCTGTGGCTGGAAATGCTGCTTACCTGTGCGCATGAGCATATAATACCTAGACACCCGAAGATGTAACTCAGAAGGCACAGCTCTGCTAGAACATATACTCACAGGTAACGTGCAGCATTTCAGAGAAAAAGAAGGTGCAGCTGAAGACAGTAAGCCTCTGTGAATGTAGTGGTTAAGTGCACACAATTTCCTGCACCTGAAAAATCTTTTGCAGATTGAGAACATAAAAATTGCTTCAACTTTGGTTAGAACCCCAACTTCAGATGTGTGTTTTGCTTCTCCAGTTGGCATATCCACCATAGGCCATCAATACAGGGTTGCTCAATGCCATCAAACAACCCAGTTGCTGTGTGAAGTGGTGGTAGCACTGAGCATTACTCAGCAGATGTACAGGAGTATGATATCAGGGCAGTCTGCTACCACACAATCCTTAATGCAGCTGGGTTGTGTCAGTGTCATGATGTAGAGGGATAAAGCCTTAACTATGGTCCAGGCAACTCGCATCTGATTAGGGGTTGGGGTGTCTAAGCTTCAGGCAATGAGGGATGGCATGCCTATACCATGGGAAAAGGGTGTTTATCTCAGCCCTCCTTCGGGGTGACAGAGGTGGTCCACAGAGGGGAGTAGCCCTCAGATGGCACTACAAGATGAGCTTAGGAGACAGGCATGGACAAAATGGAAGCAATTGTCAGCAAGACCCCCCCCCCAGGATGCCCTTTAGTTCCAGGCTGGCCACAAACCAGAACTGGAGATTGTCCAGGAGTGAAGGAGGACCTGGCAGATCTAGTGATGGACATGGGCACTGGAGTAGGACCAGAAGTTATGAAGCAAGTGGGGAAGGAGAGTAAAATGCTGGAGCTGGTGGGTATGTGATGTGACCTTTGTGATGATGGTGCCTAGCTGCATGAAGTCATGGAAACCAAACTTCATGAAGTAATGCTTATGCTGTGGGCTATGGTAACATACACTGCTGCAATGAGCACCACCCAACATAGAACTGCCATTGCCATCATGTTTGCAAAAGTTGGCAATGCCATGGTCAGGCTAGGGTAGGGTCTGGACACAAAGTGGTTGCATTTATTTATTTATTTACATGATGTATCCTTCAGTTGTGTATATGTATTCAGAAGCAGACTGTTTACTAAAAAAAGAGACTTTTACAGTTTAGTCTTAGGTGATTGAAGAAATGGACATTAAGAAATACCTTAAGGACTTATATAAAGAAATGCATAATATTTCTAAACTATGTGATAATATAAGCATTTGGAATGGGAAATGAGAAGCTTAAGTCAGTCTAAAGGAAAAAGACACAAACATATGTAATTTGTCTTGTATGTTACTATAAAAGGCATTAGGTACACATATAGAAATATGGTGGATATCCTAACATCTGTTTTCTTTTCTTTTTTTTCAGGGAGTTTGCCCATATAATATCTAACTATACTATTATCATGGTTCCTATGGAAGGGCTCATGACATCAACATGTGCATCATCATTGCCTAGCAACACAGAAGCATAACAAATGCTTCCTAACAAACACCAAGGATATGCCATGCAATTTTCCATTAACTGTACCAAAAAACTAATCAGTAAGTCCAAAAATTCAAAAATGACTTCACAGAAAGCTCCAGTTCCTAGATGAAGTTTGTCTTCCATTACTACAAATCGAAGCTTGATTAATACAAATCCTGCACAGCACAGCAAGGCAGATTATCTGTTCAGGGAACATAGCAGTGGCACATATTGCCAATAGAAATGCAGTGGGACAACAGGAAGATGAGTACACGCCCAGGGAGTTTGGACAGGTGTAAACTACTGTGTAATCAGAGAAAGGTGGGCTGAAACTAACAACAGAGGGATATCTGTACCACCTAGAATGGTCTCCAGAAGTACTGGACAAGCATACTAAGATGATACAAACTGGGCACTGGATGTGCAATAATAACAGCAGCACAAAAGTCAGTAGAGTAGCTGTGTAAGTCAATGGCCACACCAGCACATCAGATCTCATTGGACCACTGGGAGCTAGCATTATCCATGCTATAAAGGAGCAAGCAACAACATCTAGAGGTGCCCCTGACCAAATCACACTGGACTACACCACAGATACAATATTGTATTAGCTATGTCATCTACGCATAGTCTCAAAAACATGCTAGGGCATAGCAGGTGACTTGCAAGAGGTACACCTACAAATATTCCTACAGCAATCATGGACATCACACCAGAGATTTATCCCATTAAATATAGGCACTTCATACAAAAGATGTATCATGTAGAGGATACAGATGGACTACTGAGGGACCCAGCAGCATCCATCATGATACTGGCTAATGGCACATTTCCAACATGATCAACGGTATACAGGCAACTGTATACCATACATGGAAATGTGGACATTGTGAATGGACATTGACTTCTGGACCCCCCCATCATCTATTCCCTGCATATTGGTCTCTGTGGTGACTGATACATGACCTATGCAAGGAGTATGAGTTGGAATTCAGTACACAGTGTGTGTTAAAAAAGTTTGAAAGAGTAGTACTCAAGGATACCAAACTTCATCAGTCCCCTGCAAAACCAAAGGGCTGGCTATTACATTACGGACAGATACTGTGATGTCATTTGCAACGGTGTCAACTTGTATGGCACAGGCACACTTTTTACAACTCATGTGCAACTTTTCACAGCCCTGACCTTCCTACTGGAGAATGGCATTGCGTTAAGTATTCCTTGACCTGTAGGAAACACTTCCAGCTGTGTACAGAGATGTGGTACATTTCACAGACAACAGGTATGTGTGAGGACATTAACAGAGGTAAGGAATCCACCACCATGAAATTAAGAGACTGCTCCCTCTCTTTCTTGCCAGCGTCTGTAGTGTGCATGACCTGGTCCAGATAGACCTTCCATAGGTGCAGAATACAGTTGAGGCATGGCACTGGTGCCTGAGGATGTTATCCGACTGACCTAATGCTGCTCTCTGTGAAATTTTGTGTGTCATGTAATGGGAGCAAAACACATTGAATATTCACTGTGAATTGATTCCCTGTGGGAGACCCCTAACACCTACACAGTGGTGGACTGCACTGAGGAAGTGTCTGCTAAGTGCAGTACTGGAAGCCAAGGGTGGCAATGCTAAGACCATTGAGTTGCTTCATGCACTAGCACACCAGTATTATATACAGTTTGGGGCAATGTTACACTAAACACTGCACACATCACTTTGCCTGTTTTGGACACGTGAATAACATTTACTTATACCCCTCCCTATACTCTATTCCTGTTTCATGCCTTTGATAATACTGTCTGCCATCTGCATCCATGACCCTAGTCTCTTCACCTGCCATCCTAATTGATATAACACTGTTGGGAAGGTGATAGCTCTATTAACAGAGTATTCGAGTGATACATATATTTGGGAACTACACAGGTGTTTCATTTTGGTGATTGTTATCATCAGCAGTGTGTGCTTGTGGTAATGTGCAATTGATCACATTATCTGCAATCGACTTTCAGTTGTTGATGTACAGTACTTCTGTATGACATCTACGAAAATACAGATGTGCAAATGTATTATATAACAGGATATGGAATATTTTGCATACTAAAAATGAGATTAAGGTTTGGTTTGGGACAAAAGGATTGATGGGGGGGTGATCAGTCCAATGTCTTTAATATTTACATACAAATACAATTTTATTGTACATATGACTTATGCAACTATGGGAGTTGATGTAAATCTGCTTAAACATGTGTAAATATGTATAAATAAAGACCTCTACGCTTTCTGATAAGTGCCAGTGGATCTTTTACATTTACCTGAGCTGCCACCAACTCAGAGAGATGGTACCTTAAGTTAGCATTTTATCGAAGGGCAGCACACTCAGCAGTGCAGCAATCCCTTATGCCAAACTGCAGTGTCAATATTAGAAAATTAATCTAGCTACCTGGTGTAGGAATAGAACTCATAGCATTATGATCTCCCAACTCAAAAGGAAAAAAGGCTACCAGTTTATCTACTGGAACTTCTCAGTATGTATTCTGATGTCACTATATATTTGGGTCATTACAGGGAGCACACTCCACAGACGTGTATAGCTGACATTTGTAGCAGTATCTGCTGTACTTGGTGGCCATGATATGGTCAATAATCAATACCAACTTCCAGGACATGCACCCCTCACCAGTGAGTATCATCCAGGTCTATGTCTCATAGTGGCACCCATCTGTGCCACAGACGGTCACAAGTCCTGTGTAGGTTCATAGGTAAGTGCTAGGCAATCAGTTTACAAAACATTACAAGTCTAGCCAATAAATATCATTCAGCATCAAGGAAGGCAACACTAAACAGACCAGGGGAAAATGTGGGGTTGTCCATCCAGTTATCTAGGATTTCTATGAAGGTGGGAGAGGTACTACTCTGCTTATTATGTAAGTGACATTTACTTCAGAAGTGGGGGATACATTGGCATATCAGTGTAGCTTACAAGTGTGTCTTATTTACTTGGTTAGTTAGTTAGTTAGTTAGTTAGTTAGTTAGTTAGTTAGTTAGTTAGTTAGTTAGTTAGTTAGTTAGTTAGGCCCTTTAACCAGATAGGCTATATGCAGATCACTATGGGTGATTGCTTAGTAAACTTAGTACATGGGTAGGGTTGACAGTCTGTTTGGATAACTGAGGAACTTGAAGCCATTAATCTTTTTAGTTACACATCACTACAGTCTCTCAGATTGACTGATATCTTTCAAAAATACATGCCAAAAGATCATTGTATTCATTAATGAGGCTAATAAAACATGAGTAATGGGGAATTAAGACTTCTTTGACAGAAGGATTTCTGACATACTAGAGAGGCATTTTGGTCAAAAGACATGGAATTATCAACAAGAGTGCCTTGATTCCTTATGACAGTGTCTGAAAGGGGGTGATTCATTTACCAAAATTAACTATCCAATAGTTTTTCATGTTTAGTATGTATATAATATTCCTTGCACCAGTCTAATCTAACCCATGCTGGCCCAATGGTGAGTTATTCAAGGAATAAATAAAACCAACAAATTTACAGTCATTCACAATCTTATGTAACTGTAGGCCAGGAGTGTTAAATTGAAGGTCTGAGAAAAAGATGCTAATTTGAGAAGGACCAGCACTGAGCACTGTGGCATCTGCAACTCTAACCATGTGAGTCCTATTAGAAAACCAGTTAGCTATCCAATGCACAACATATGGCCATATATATAGCTTTTGTGGCTGTGGACTGTGTCTTGCTGTTTTTTGGACTTTACAGTGAGGATGTTATATATAGATTTACAAGCCTAGGGAATGCTGTCAAAGACCCTAGCCTGCTCCCAGTATTATGTGTGTATACTGCATAACCACTGTCCACTGCTTTGGTGACTTTTTTAAAGAAATGAATGAGGTCAAAGAGGCAAGACCTGCCTTCAATAAAGCCAATTTGATGTGGGTATATGTTTGAGAGATTCTCAATGTCAAGATTAATGAGACCTGAGATAATACATCCCCCAGTTTTACCATAACTTTACATCTTAGACTCATGAGATTAATGGGCCTGTGGTAATCACAGACAATGCTTGGGCCATCTTTGTGTAACAGCATTACAATGGCTGTTTTCCAGACTTCTGGGATTTACCCAATGGAGAGACTTTGATTAAAGAGGTTAAGCAAGATTTCAAATATGCCATATTTGGTAATGACAATCAGGCAACAAGGTATGTTATCAGACCTCCAAAACAAACACGAGTAAAATCAGACCTTTCTTTACCCAAGACTGGACTAGACAGTCAAGAGGAGAAGGTAAACACTTGCACCACACCACACTCATCACATAGTCCCTCAAAACCTACACCACCAAAACACACACATAGAAACATAAAACACACACCTACATTCGCAGAGACTCTCAATAAAAACCTGCCCAAGCATCAGGGACCTCCAAAGCAGAAATGCAAGTAAACTCCACCCTCCCAACACAAACCAAATGACACATAGCCCACAAACTCAGTGTGCCACTCAACCACAGCCCATAAGGCATAACAGCGTACCCAACATAGTCATAGGTGACTCTATAGTCAGGCACACTGATGTTCCGCTCACCAGGCTAAACAAGGAGAAAGTTACTGTCAGCTGCCTGTCAGGTGCCAGGATCTGCCACATAATGCACACACTCAGGTCACTCCACAACAAGTACATATCTGACACTGTCATTGTCCATGTTGGAGTGAATGACCTGAGATGTACCTCCCTGGACTACATGAATAGAGACATGGAGGGGCTCTCCGATCTTGTAGCCCGGGCAGGTATGACCCTAGCCCTGAGTAGCATCCTGCCATTACCCAGAATGATACCACAGTACAAGGACAAAATGATTGACTTCAACAATTGGCTAAGTTTCTGGTGCCATTCTAAGGGGATCCAGTATTTGTCTGCCTGGGACGACATGATCGACAGACCAAGATGCTCTGCCAGACATGGCCTGCACCTGTCGCCCTTGAGATTCCGGATACTGGCAAAGGCTCTTTCCACCCCTATAGTGCCTTTTTTAGGCAAGGTTTAAATGACAAATTCACCACCGTAACAGGTACAAGCAAGCAAAATCTGAGGGTAATGCTACTCAATGCTAAACATCTAAACCTCAAAATGCACTCACTTGAGGCACTCTTTAAAATGGAGAACATCGACATCTGTGCAGTGACAGAGACCTGGTTCAAAGCTCCAGAGAGCACCCCTGCATTACCAGGCTATAATTCATAACACACCTTTCGGCCACCTAACCCAGAACGAAGCACTAAAGGTGGAGGCGTGTCCATATTCATTAAGGATATCCACACCTCTAGGCTAGTTGCACAGCATAATGCATCCGAGATTATCCAAGTGCAACTAACTCTGGGCAAGACTGCAATCCAAATTGTAGCTTGCTACAGACCCCCCCATCATGCCCCTGAATTCCCATTCCTCATTTCTTGATACACTGGAAATTATTAGGGTACAACCCAACACCCTAATAATGGGTGATTTCAACTACCCCACCATTAACTGGGAAAACTACACATGTACCAACTCTTTTGCTCAATGTTTTCTGGAATTCATAAATTCCAATGCCTTGGATCAACTTATTCACACCTCCACCAGGGCAGCAATATCCTAGACCTGGTCATTACCAACATGGGCAACTGTTGTTCCACACCAGAGGTCAATTCCTCGTTGGTCAGATCCGACCACAAGCTAATCACCCTAGACATCCACATCCCACCCCCACCCTCAATTAGGGAAACCACCATAAAAAACTTCTCCAAAACCAACTTCACACTTCTTAAAACAGAACTGGCAAACTTCATGACACCCATGCAGACAGACAATAGAGGTACGACTGCTGAATCCTACACAAATGCAATTTATAAGCACTTGCACGAGTGCATGGATCATGCCATCCCTAATGGAACCAAGATGTTATCCTCCAAAAAAAGGAAGTCAAATCTGGTGGTCTCCTGCCATAAACAAACTCTACAAAAGAAGAAAGAAACTGTTGCAAAAAAGAGTAAAATCCCATGACTGGAGGAACTCCCTGGTCAACCTCAGTAAGAAGCAGTGATCCCTCATAAAATCCTCCAAAGCTAGTTACAAAAACAAAATTGCCACTGACTCTAAAGACAATCACAAAACATTCTATAGTTATGTCAAGAATCTCAATGGCAATACTCAGATCTGCTCTGAGTTACAGCACAATGGCACTAACTATACAGAACCAACTGATATTGCTAACATCCTGGCAGATAGGTGCAGTGCTAACTTTACCCCCTCTCACCCCCTAGAGGGCCCATCTCTATACAGGAAGAATGCAAAGTTCCTATAATCACGGCTGCACAGGTAAAAAACACACTATCCAAAGCCAAGAACACAGCATCCATGGGACCTGACAAAATCCCAGGCTGCGTTCTACACGAACTACAGAATGAACTGGCACCCTACCTAAGTACCATGTTCAGTCATAACTTCACCTAAGGCTTTGTGCCCACTGAATGGTGCGCCGCGATGGTTATCCCACTCCACAAAGGGGGAGCCAAGACAGACCCCAGGAACTACTGCCCCATTAGCCTGACGAGCCTGGTCTGCAAGGCCATGGAATGTATCATCATGGAACTCATAAACAAAGACACTGGTAATCTCCAAACTCTGGACCCTACCCAGTTCAGGGTTGTAAAAGACAGATCATGTCTTCTAAACCTGACTGACTTCTTTGAAGCAGTCACCAAAGCCATAGATGAGGGTAAGGTGGTTCACACAGCTTATCCAGATCTCGCCAAGGCTTTCGACACCATCCCCCACTCTGGAATTATAAATAAGCTCACTAAACTAGGTATAAATCCCTATGTCACAAGATGGGTTGCCAGTTGGCTCATGGACAGAATCCACACTGTGAAAGTAGCAGACTCCAAATCCGACTTCAGACCAGTGACAAGTGGAGTACCGCATGGTTCAGTCCTGGGTCCTCTCCTGATTGGTATCTACTTTTCTGAAGTACAGACTAACATAGAAGGTCTTTGGCTAATAAAGTTTGCAGATGACTGCAAACTAGGAGTCCATAATCGAAACTCCTAACAATGTGAACATACTACAAAAGGGCCTCACTGAGACAGATGCCTGGTGTCAAAGCCATGGCCTGAAGCTCAATGCCAAAAAGTGTATTGTCATCCCCTTTGGTAAAAACTCTGTACCCATGAACTACCACATAAGTGGTAGTCTACTTAACGCTGAAAGTGTGATAAGAGACCTTGGGACACAGGTGGACAGTAATCTCTCCTTTGTTAATCACATCGCCACAGTGGTCAGGAAATCCTTCTACATGGCTCACCTCATCACAAAAGGTTTCTCATCCAGAAAAAAAGAGGTCATTGTTCCCCTCTACTCATCACTCATTAGACCCATTATAGAGTACAATGCCCCTTTTGGTATGTACCTCACAAGACATCTACAACAACTGGAAAGGCCACAGAAATACCTCACAAAGAGGATTACTGGCCTCAAACAGATTCCCTATGCAGACCGTCTCAAAAAACTCCAGCTTTACTCCATCGCATATCGCCTACTCAGATGTGATCTCTGCCTAACATACAAAGCTATGTCAAACCCAGAGCTGTTGGACATGCTCCACTTAAAGCAATCCCAATCCCTCCGAGCTACACGGTCTAGGGACCTAAACCTTATCACCACAATAAACAGAACATGCTGGAGGGATAGATTCCTGTTCCAGAGATTTCCCATACTCTGGAACAGACTACCTATTTTTGTCAAACAGAGCTCCTCATTAGCACTCTTCAAGAAAAATCTTGATGATTGGATGGGAAATAGGAACTTCACCCCAGGGATCACTTCTGTGGCTCTGCTCGACAGGGGCTCAGGAAAATAATTTTCTTGGGTGGTGAAAGCCAGGGTACCTTTTTGGCTAGGCTTATATAGGCCCTAGGGCTAATAGCCTAGTACCTACCTATGAACCTATGAACTGATGGTTGAAGTGTTCTTAGCTTTTGAGAGTGCTAAACACCATAGTAATTACAGGGCGTGGCTGGTACTGTGGAACCTGTGGAATAGTTACAACTGTGGATGGAGTAACATTTGTATTAAATTTGTCTAGATAATACCCATTTCCTTTTAATCTGTCTGAGCAGTATTATTGAGAATTACCTCCTCTGAACATTGTTGTGTGTTATTTCATAGCTTCCTGGCATAGTTAAAGAAATATGTATAGTTATGTTTGCCTTCAGTGGCTATTTTAAGTGTATGTTCATCTCTGAGTTTCCTAATGATACACATAAGCTCTTAAGTGGTTTGCTTTAGTGTGTTCTTAAGGTGAATAACATGGGATCTCTAATATGCATTGCCATTTCTTTCTCTTATTATACAGTTTACTTATACAAATATTCCATTCCAAGGGTTTTCTTTTATATTTCCCATTATATTTGATGCAGATAGGTAATCAGAGGATTAAAATGGAATTAATTTATATCATCAAGTAATTAAGGAATGTCTTTTTTTAGAAGCCCCTAAAGCAGAGGTATTTACAGGGCAAGTCCCTCGACTTTCAAAGGAAAGGTTCTCCGATTTATGATAAGAGTTAATGAGGAAGTTGATACACATGGAGCGAGAGATGTGATAAGAAGGGAATGTATTTATGCAATCAAGATCAAAGGTATTTGAATCCCTTGTAAGATGGCTTTCTCTGTGATGGTTTATTGATGGATAGTCAAAGTCCTCCAATAGTAAGGCATTTCAATTACTAGGGATTTTAGTTAACACATTAATATAGCTATCATGTCAATAAGGGATTCAGACAGTGTTCTATAGCTCACTATGAAATGGTAAATTTGGGGAAATATGGGCTTATAAGAGTTCAAATTTGTAGCTCTAAAAAAATTGAGAGGTGGTGATACCACTGCCAAATAATGACATGTTCCCACATTTGTCAGCTGAACTATTTGATGGGTGCTAAACCCAGGAATAAATGGAGTGATTTCACTGTTTTGAAACCATGTAACTCTGACCTGCAAATATATAACAAGATGAGCCCATCTAGTAAGGCACCATCCATGCCAAGGGAGTACTTGAGTCATTCCCACTCACAGCAGCAAATAATATAGAGATACAGTGGTTCTATATCTATGTCACAAGACAAGATACATTCTGATAGCATCTATCCTTCCAGCAATCCCACCACCAGCATCCTGTCCCAGTCACATATGTCTCATAATTATCTCTCGCAGCCAGCCTTATAATACTGTTTTCCTTGGCCTCTCTGCATCGGCTGGCCTGCACCTGTACTTTCCACTTTGCTTCCACTAACTAGTTTATATTGGCAGTCTTGTCTTACCATGTCACCTGATCTCCTGGGTAAATTATGATGACTGTGACCCACCATACCTTTCAACTGTACAGATTTTTGCAGAATGTCCAGATTTTTGCCTAATATTTTGGTCCATTTTTCATAAAATTGTGTTTTTTCTGGAAAATTTGTGGCAAATCATTAAAGATTGAAGTTAAGAAATAATGATAGACAGTTGAGTTTCAGACTTCATACCCTTTAGAAAATTCATGCTAATGCAAAACCTGTTATTCTATCAACTTTCTAAGTTTGTAAGGGCAATATTTTAAAATTGTCCCTAAGAGGTTGAGAGGTATGTACTACCTTGTATCTCATGTGAGGCTGAAGTAATATCTTTTTCACAAATACTTTTTGTTGAAATTTTGTATTTAAAAAATAAGAAACATTAACAACATTCACTGTATTATAAGCATAATAAATTCAAATAAATTTAGCATAATACTATTAACATTCGAAAATACATTATTAAATTTTAAATACCATTTACACTAAAATAACTATATACACTAAGTACAAGCTGCATCTTTTAGTATTATATCTCTTTATCAAATAACAAAATATTAAAATATGAAAATGCTGCTCCAAGTAATATTTCAAGGTGATATTCTAACAGCAAAGAAAATTGGAACCAGAATTATTAATTTGTGGATTTTATTTAGATTCTAATTTGATTGTGTGAATTTCATTTTTGCAAATAGTAGAGGCTATATATAGAAATTCAAAAAAGTGCATCAGTCTTCTTCCAGTTGCTACGAATGCTTTTATGTACAACTGCTAAATATCAAAAGAGATGAAACTGGTCTCCTTTAACATACAAGGCAATTGTCAGCAAACACCAAAGCAGAAGATATTCATATTTTTAACACAAGAGGGAAATGGAATATGAAATAAAACTAAATACTTAGCCAGTTTAAAAGTGTCGAACCACAATGTGCAAATGTTTGAAACGTATTTCAGAATTCTATTAATACATGGTAGTCACAAATCTGGTGTGACTGCTATTTTTCACCTCCAGCATTGCTTCCCTTATTAAATATTTTACTTATCTTACATGGTGAAAGGTATAGTCTATATACATGTCATGTATATAATTTCCAAACTGAAGAAGTGGTCTTCCTAGCTGATGTTAAGATACATTTTTTTATCAGTAGCTTTGAAAACTGAGTGTCAAGTTTTGGTATGTACGTTCTGTAAGTTACAGCCATTTTATATCTAATTTTACCTATTTGCTGACCGAGTAATTTCAATGGACAAACTGTCCATCATCAGGGGTGACCCAGGAGTACTATCTGATTAATTGACTTGCTTGACAAATGAAGGGGGAAAGAATCAAACCCTGTACATCGGGTGCAGGCAGCAGCTCATTAACACTTGAGAACTTTAGTCCTCTGTGCAAAGTGCCATATAATTGAGATAAAACTGAGTATGATGCTCTGTTGTTCACTAAAACTGTTTTAATACAGTTTAAAACAGTGGATATAATTTAATTTCTTCTTCTGTTGTGCTCTGTATTTGATACTTATAAATTGTAAACTACACTGAATAATTAACCAAACCTACAGCTCTAAATCCTATTTGCTAATGATTTCATTTGTTGAGAGAATTGTTGCATTTTAAACAATTAAACCAATAATTGTACAGATTTCTTGCTAATTCAGACATTTTCTTTAAATTAGTAAAATAAATTGAAGATGTTAAGGAGAAAAACATTTCTTAAGTACTGGGTCTGTATGAATAAAGTGCATAAACTGATGTAATGTTTTCTATCATTATTATACATATGCTTATGGAGATGTGTGTGTGTGTGTGTGTGTGTGTGTGTGTGTGTGTGTGTGTGTGTGTGTGTGTGTGTGTGTGTGTGTGTGTGTGTGTGTGTGTGTGTGTGTTATTAACAAGTTGTTGAATGGCAACTTGTCAATCCCAGGAAAACTGCTATTTGAAAATCAGCTGACTGAACGTGCCAGCAGTTGTTTTGTGCAACATCGCAGTACAGTAGGGATCCAGGAATTTGCCCTTTACGCACTGTAGTGTAATGTCTGAGTTGGTATATGTAATTAACAGAGGGTGTGGAGAGTACAGGGGGCTTCCCTTCTCAAAAAAAAAAAAAAACAAGGTTTGTTGTTTTGTGCTGATTTTTGTTAGCTCTTGATCATCAAGTTGTGCTCAATTAGTTGCCGTTCAGTGGATGTCACTTTTGACAAGTTGTTGTACCAATATATATATATATATATATATATATATATATATATATATATATATATATATATATATATATCTCCAATAGCACTTAATTATTAACAATTTAAAAGAAAAAGACTGAGCTGACTTTTTTGTACAGTGCAAAATGATTTATTTTTCATTAGTATGAATTTTTTTACAGATCTATAAGTAATACTGCAGTTTGCCTTATTACAGTGTGCTAGATTAGAAGAGATGGGGGTGCCCTTCCAGTGTTTTCCCCCTCAAAATATTTTTTTTGAGTTTTACTGGTTTAGAAAGTAATACACACATATACCTATGTGTGTATATATATATATATATATATATATATATATATATATATATATATATATATATATATACACACACACACACACACACACACACACACACACACACACACACACACACACACACATTCACACATGTATGGGTGCTAGTGAATATATAGAGTGTGTGTATGGTCAACAGCTGTCTAGTCAACTGCATATGGTTGACTAGACAGTTGATAGACTGATGTGTGAGACTGCACAAATTCAGAGGTTGGGAAATTTACCCTTACCCCATGTTTCTGTAGTTTTGGATTTAGTATATATAATTAGCAGGAGGTGTAGAGAGCACATTAAAACACCAAAAGTTGACTGACAAAAAAATCAACCATATATGGTTGAAAACATGGAAGTCAACATGTTGCTATGCATGCACCAAGAAACATCCTTAGCACATGCAATTTCCTACTTGAAAAGTTTAAGCAGAGACTTAGATAATACATGTGCGGCACTGATAACAATGCAACTTGATATATTGTCTGATCAAATTAAAGTATTACTTTAGTGCTTGACAGATATTTTGATACTTGTTCCAAGATGATTTTGCAGGAAACAAAATTTTCAGTGATACTTGCAGAAAACAGTAGGTAGGGTAAAATTATCACCAAATTTGTTTGTTAATATTTTAGCTATATCCTTGGGACTGCAATCTGTTATATCATTATAGATAAGTGCAATTCATTGTTGGACATTATTTCTTAATTTCCTGATATAACTGAAGAAAGATATCCTTTGGTGTCTATAGTGACTTTAATTTGTACTCTGCTTTATGTTTTCTAATAGTACTCTTAAGTTCCGTTTCAGCATGAGTGTGGTCCTGAGATAATCATGGTAATACTGCATTTAATCTGCTTGGTGGTGCTGCGGTAGCATTGTCGCCTCACAGTTAGACGTTGCCAGTTCGACTCTCAGTTAGAGCGTCTTCTGTGTGGAGACATGCGTGAATGGGCGTTCCTTCGTTGAAGGTTGTGCATTAGGCCCGGCAAGCCAGCACGTAAAAGTCTACTGCCAATCATTAGCGGACCGGAGTTCCACTGTGGTGACCCCCTAACCGGGAAAAGCCGAAAGACACAAACAAACAAACTGCATTTAATCTGCTTGGCAAAATGGGCATAAACAGCTTATAGTCTGGGTTAAAAACAATAAAGGTCAGCTTGATGAGAATAAACTTGAATCTTTGTCTTGTTTTAATATTGGTTTAGCTGAAGTTGTTGTTGTTGTTTTTCTTTCGCCTTTTCCCGGTTAGGGGTCGCCACAGCAGAACTCCGGTCCGCTAATGATTGGCAGTCAATTTTTATGGTGCTGAGGTGTGTGCCCAACCTTCAACGAAGGCACTTCCATTCACGCATGTCTTTCAAACACCACTTGACCGCGGGGAGGACATGCAGACTACACACAGAAGGTGCTCCAGCCGAAAATCAAGCAGGAGACCCTCTTGCTGTGAGGCGACAATGCTACCGCTTCACCACCGCGGCTTCTGTATTTCCATAAAAGAAGTATAATTATATAATTTTTCATACCTAAAAAATTTTCCAAATTAAAGTTATAACGTTTTGTGACAGAAGTTTATAACTCTCAGATATAATTCCATTAGTACCTGATGCTTTACTATCCTTGTTCTTTTAATTATATTTTGATTTTATTTGATTTTATGAGATTTGCAATGTTCCTTTTTGAGACTTTATTTCTAATATTCTTATTTAAAACATTCGCAAAACTTATTCATCTGCACTTCTGAAATGTATTTATTTTTTTTATAAAATTTCTAAATTATACTAGAATGACTATTATTTTGTTTTTACTTCCTGGTATGTATATACCTTTGATATAATTATTATTATTATTTTTTTGGACTTTAGATATATAAGCCTGCCATGAACATATGTAGAGAGATGAGGTTTGAATATAATTTAACCTTTTCAATAGCTATTATGCCCTTACTATTCAAGAATTGCTGATATATATTTTTTTAATTTAGAGCTTTAACTACATCTAGAAATATTTGTACTTCTAATTTAGCTATATCTAGGTCTTTTTGTTTTAATCAGTTCTTTAGTCCATTATTATATGTTATTTCTGTATCACAATGACATTTCCATACAAAAATGCTTACAGCATCACATACTCCCCCATTATTACTAAAGGAAAAGTAAACACCAGTTTTTTTACTGACCCAACGGGTTTTGTCATATCTGTTGTTTAGAGAAATTTATAGCAAATTGTCAGGTTAAAAAATGCCACCACGGTCAGACAAAAGTCATTAAGATACTTTGAGTGTATTTTTTTATTTAGATCATTTATGTATACTCTACCAGTATACATTTGTATACCAAAACGGTTAGAATAATGGGTAAAAAATATGAAAACAATCTAGAACTGTTACAGTCATTCTCCTGCATAAAGGAGGACCTTCCACAGACCCAGGCATTTACGGGCCCATAGATCTGACCAGCATCATATGCAAAGTCATGGAAAGACTTATCATGGAATTAATCAAGTCAGGACATATGGAACCTCAAAACACTGGACCCATCTCAGTTTGGATTTGTCAAGGACAGGTCATGCTTACTTAACCAGGTGGATTTTTTTCAAAAGGTCACCAAAGCAATGGATGATGGCAAAATGGTGCACACCACATACCTCAACCTGGTCAAAGCTTCTGACACAATTCCCCACTGAGACATAGTAGAAAAGCTAAATAAACTGGGAATAAACCCCTGTGTCACCCACTGGAATGCCAAGTGGCTCACAGATAGGACACAGATAATCAAAATAGGGTATGTTACCTCCACAAAGAAACCAGTCACCAGTGGAGTCCCCCAGGGTTCTGTGCTGGGACATCTGCTACTTGGCATCTACTTTTCGTGATGTAAAATTCAATACCAAAGGACTCTGGCTGACTATGTTTGCAGAAGATTGAATCACCAAATGACTTAACCATCCTGCAAGAAAGTTTGTCTCAAATAAATAGCTAGTGTCAACATCATGGTCTAAAACTAAATGCCAAAAAAATGCATTATTACATCCTGTTGGAAGTGATCTACCCCAGGGAACTACCACACTGATAATACACCTTTAAGAGATGACCCAGTTGTTTGGGATTTTTTGAACTTATGTGGACAGTGACTTACGTTTTGACCAACATGTGTCTATTCTTATAAGAAAATCCTTTCCTATTGCACAGCTTATAAACAAAGGAATTGTGTCTAGATCTAGGGATGTCATTGTCTCCCTTCACTCAGCCCTCATTAGGCCAGTCATTCAATATAATGCCCCCTTTGGCGTATATCTGTCCAGACACATTCAACAACTGGAACAGCCACAAAGATACCCTACTAAAAGGATACAAGGCCTAAATGACATGTCCCACATGGACTGACTCAAAGCCTTGTTACTGTAGTCAGTATCCTACAGACTGCTAAGAGGTGACTTATGTCTGGCATACAAGGCATCCTCCGGTCCATTACTGATGGATTTGCTGCACATCAGCAAGCGTAATGACATCTTAAAAAAATCAGTCTAGGGATCTAAACCTCTTCCACAACATCAACAGAATGGCTTGGAGCGACAGGTATATTTTGTAGAGGATACCGCTGCTATGGAACAGACTCGTCATCCACATAAAACAGAGGTCACCCTGTCTATTTTCACCTTAGATCTAGGGAAGGAAAACAGAAAATTTACCCCAGGACTGCTAATGGACAGAAGCAGCTCCTAAATGCTTTATCCAATGCATGGGTCCCTTCAAATTATCAGTGGTATGATCCCAGTAATTCTAATTAGGGGTAATATCTAATTATCGACTATGGGATTAGTAAGGCCAGTCTATAACCAAATGGGATAGGTTATTTGAAGAACAAAAAGGAAAATTAGATAGGCTTAAAATATCCCACAAGGGCAGCTTGCCTACTACTTAACTATGAACTTATGAATTTTAAGTCACTTCTTAATATTAGGTTGTCTTTTAAATTATCCAGGTAAGTGTCCATCTCTAGCTTTACAGCATTAGCTCCATTTCCTGGTAACTAACATGTATATCTATTTCTCATTTTAGCTGCTACCATTGTAAACATTCCTTTAGTATCTCAACATGTGAAAGATGTTTTAAGCACAGTAGCTCTATTTTCCATAAAACAGCAGTACCATTTTTTTCCTTAAAGGAATATTTTACCAATACATTATAATTCTTAAATCCAAATTTCTGCACATCATCTGTGACTAATTATTTAACTTATAAAAAATCTACATATACTTTCTTGAAATTAACACTGCCATCATCCCCCCCTGCTGATGAACGCTGCCATCACCTCCCCTGCTGATGAACACTGCCATCACCCTCCCCTGCTGATGAACACTGCCATCACCCTCTCTGCTGATGAACACTGCCATCGCCCTGCCCTACTGATTAACACTGCCATCACCCTCCCCTGCTGATGAACACTGCCATCATCTCCCCTGCTGATGAACACTGCCATCACCCTCCCCTGCTGATGAACACTCCTATCATCCTCCCTGCTGATGAACACTGCCATCACCCTCTCTGCTGACGTGCACTGGCATTACCCTCCCTGCTGATGAACCCTGCCATCACACTCCCCTGATGATGAACACTGCCATCACCCTGCCCTGCCCTGTTGGTGAACACTGGCATTACCCTCTCTGCTGATGAACACTGCCATCACCCTGCCCTGCCCTGTTGGTGAACACTGGCATTACCCTCTCTGCTGATGAACACTGCCATCACCCTCCCCTGCTGATGAACACTCCCATCACCCTCATCTGCTGCTGCTGGTGGATGTTATAGTGCAGCCACATAGTTGAGAAGTCAGTCATGTTTGCCCAGTCACAATGGGAAGCAAGATTCAGTCTTTAAACATCCTACTTTCTGTATAGGGTGAATAGTAAAGGGAACCCCCTAATGTATCCAGGAATCAAAATGGTGCCTTCAGCAGCCTGAATATATGTTCATAGGTTCATACATTAATTCTAAGTCATTGGTGCAGTAGAACATCTAAGGCTTAACCACAAGATATCTAATTGTGAATACCCACAGACATGAATAATTAATTACCAGTTACAACTCACTTCAATGAGAGCTTATGCGGCAAATGTAGTGTGCATTTAGTACCTAATTTTGACCCTGTTCATTGAGGACTTGAGGAGTTAGACCCATGGTGTATTTACAATTGCCCATCCATTCAAAGTCAAGGAGCTACTTTGTTTTATATCCAAGGAAAGTGTATTCCATAAAGCAAGGATTCTCTGGGAGAGATTATCTATTTCACCAGCAGGTCCTATTTTTATTTAAGTGGAAATTTAGACCTCTGAAGTGGATGTTTAGGGTGTTATTTGTTTTGTGGATGTGCTAGAGGTCATGCAGGACTGGATCCTTTGAGGGCCTGTAGGCCAGATGGAGGTCCCCTCTCAAGACTCTGTACGAAAGAAAAAACAGAAAGAACACTTGGATACAATCAGATATGCTCTTGATTGTCTTGCTGATGAAATGTTGCATCTCTCAAGCTGAATCACATGTTTAGACAAATGCCTATCAAACGGGGCATTATTCTTAATCATAGGTCAGATGAGAGATGGAAGATAACTGCCTTGCAAATATTTCCCTGGTGATCACTCTGGTCAGAATAAAGGATTTATAAATGACAACGAATACGTGGTGATCAAAGGATAGTTCATTATCTATGAAAGAACAAGGATCCCTGATGACTGAGTGAACTTTCAAAGGAGTGTCACCTCTGTGGTAAGTGAATAGGTGTCCTTATTTACCAAAGGACACAACTCTGCAATAAGCAGTCTAAAGTAGCAAAAACAGGCAATTTACATGCACAAAAATGTACTTTCTTGAGATCTTTTCACAAAATCAGCATGTCCAGAAGAACTTATCCATTCTCACAGAGAGGGGAGCTCTCTGCAGTCTTAACAAGAAGATCTTAGAACAGCTTTTGAAGTATGGATAAACATGTCTGTCCTTTCTTCTGCAATGGCCAGTTACTAGAGCTAGGCATTTGACAAAACTCTTGAAGCAGTAGTCATGTCAAATGGGGGCAAGGAGACGAATAGGATGTGGCCAGGAGTCCTAGGACTCTCTTGTACTTGTTATAGATGGGAGTGTGCAGGTATGTATCTTTTAAATACACAGTAACCATATATATGTTTTGAGACCCAGAAATAGGAGGGGAGATGGGGGGTAAGCTTCCTGACTCTTGGGAGTCACAGAAACTTGTTATGCCTACATAAATCCAAAATGGGCCTCCATGGGTAGTCTTTTCTTGAGCCAAGAACAGCCTTGAGTTAGATCTTTTACTTCCTTGGACCCTTGTTCAAATATCAGCTGCAGAATGAGTACAGTGAGGAATTGTAGTGTGGTGGGACCATTGGAATCCCTTTGTCAAGTGATACTCACTTGAACTCTAGTAGATACCCTATTTCAATGATCCTTTTTACTCACTTGTCAGTTGTGACTGTCCTACATTCCTCCAGGAAAGCTGATAGTCTCCCTGTTAGGTGCAGCAGTGTGTCATAGGACAAGAGTGGAAGAGAACATGAACTTACATGGTCTTCTTGGCATCCTTTGCTATCTTGCAATTTTTCTAAGGAAAGGGACTGTTCCCTTTGGGTTCTTCATCCTTCTATGTGGTTCCTTAAGTTGGATATGCCTGTTAGGGTAATTCCTATTATCCTTAGAAACAGGAGGATCAAACATATGTCTGACTGCATCTTCTCCTCTCCTCTCCTCTCCTCTCCTCCTCTCTTCTCTTCTCTTCTCTTCTCCTCTCCTCTCCTCCTCTCTTCTCTTCTCCTCTCCTCTCCTCTCATCTCCTCTCCTCTCCTCTCCTCTCCTCTCCTCTCCTCTCCTCTCCTCTCCTCTCCTTTCCTCTCCTCTCTTCTCGTCTCCTCTCCACTCCTCTCCTCTCATCTCCTCTCCTCTCCTCTCCTCTCGTCTCCTCTCCTCTCCGCTCGTCTCCTCTCCACTCCTCTCCTCTCGTCTCCTCTCCTCTCGTCTCCTCTCCTCTCCTCTCGTCTCCTCTCCTCTCGTCTCCTCTCCTCTCCTCTCCTCTCCTCCTCTCTCCTCTCCTCTTCTCTTCTCTTCTCTCCTCTCCTCTCCTCTTCCCTTCCCTTCTCTTCTCTTCTCTTCTCCTCTTCTCTTCTCTCCTCTTCCTTCTCTCCTCTCCTCTCCTCTCGTCTCCTCTCCAATCCTCTCCTCTCGTCTCCTCTCCTCTCCTCTCCTCTCCACTCCTCTCCTCTCATCTCGTCTCCTCTCCTCTTCTCTCCTCTCCTCTTCTCTTCTCTTCTCTCCTCTCCTCTCCTCTTCTCTCGTCTCCTCTCCTCTCGTCTCCTCTCCTCTCCTCTCCTCTCCTCTCATCTCCTCTCCTCTCCTCTCGTCTCCTCTCCACTCCTCTCCTCTCTCCTCTCCTCTCCTCTCCTCTTCTCTTCTCTTCTCTTCTCTTCTCTTCTCTTCTCTTCTCTTCTCTTCTCTTCTCTTCTCTTCTCTTCTCTTCTCTTCTCTTCTCTTCTCTTCTCGTCTCTTCTCTTATCTTCCCTTCTCTTCTCTTCTCTTCTCTCCTCTTCTCTTCTCTTCCTTCTCTCCTCTCCTCTTCTCTCCTCTCCTCTCCTCCTCTCTTCTCTTCTCTTCTCTTCTCTTCTCTTTTCTTCTCTCCTCTCCTCTTCTCTTCTCTTCCCTTCTCTTCCCTTCCCTTCTCTCCTCTCCTCTCCTCTTCTCTTCTCTTCCCTTCTCGTCTCTTCCCTTCTCTTCTCTTCTCTTCTCTTCTCTTCTTCTCTTCTGTTTCTTGAAAACCTCATACACCTGTGGACCAAAGGAATTGTATTAGGAACTTACCCTAAATGTAGATGTTAGAATAGATTTGATGCTGTAGTCCTCACATTTATGAAATCCTGCATACAGGTAGTCCAAAAGCTGGTCTGGCTTCCAGTGCTTTACATACCCACAATGCTTTGGCCAAGGCTCTCCCACAAAGACATTGGAGGTATAAGGTATGGCAACTGACACCATTTTCTGATCTTTCTTGCCCTGGCAAAGAAGCCAGGTAGAAGACCTTGGCACCAAATCTCCAATGAACTAGATGCAGCACTTCTGTGTACTGCAAGTCCACTTCAAAAGGTCCCAGTCTTGCTCTCCAGAGATGAATACCAGACAAAAGAAGGAGAGGGAGCTTGGTAAAGGAGGTGAAATGAAAGGAGTGGAAGGAACCAGGAAGCCACTCCAACACAAAAGACAAGGAATTATCTGGTTAGAAGAGTGACCGCTGGCCAGAATGGAGAGAGAAGAGAAAGCACTTGCCTGGCCATGAGCAATGTTGAACTTTATCCCAGCAACAGTTTCAGGATTGCATACTTAAGTCATAAGCCAGGGTTCAAGGGGGTTGCCAGCATTAACTGAAAAATGCAACACAAAACTTTTTTTCTGGGGAATGCATGGTTTTTCCTCTAAACAAAGTTTTGTGTTTTAAGTTGATTGTGTTTTCTGGAACTTAGCTGACTTCTTTCAGTGACCTAGAACACATTGCAGTGTAGCTTGTCATCCCTGTAACACAGTTCTGTGAATTACATTTCTACACAGTATCCTTAACTCAACAAATACCCACAGATTATCTGTCATTATTAACTACTTCAGAATGCAACTACACCGTAATGTCAATGTCAAGGGGTTTCGCTAGCCATATTTCCGCAGTTCATGGAAACTGTCTCCTAGCTTCTAGAAAGTTATGAATCCCTTTCAAAGTGTGTTTATCAACCTATGCATTCTACACAATCTGACCTCTCTTTAAGTTACTGGTCCTATATGCACCCATCATGTGCCTTAGTTCCCCCACTAAGGCATTTCTGTAGTGCCTAATGTTTCATCTGGAAATTCTTAATATTTTTTTCTTTTTTACACTCATTCATTTGGAATATGGCTACAGTGAACATTTTAATACTTTTGAAAATAGTTGGATAAGTAATCTATACGTTCATACCCCCTTCGAGGTTTATCAAGCAGTTCACTAAAACTCTGTAGGCTCAGCAAACTGCATGATTGCTGCCTCAAACATGTAGAATGATGCCTCCAAACTCTGGGGAAATATCACTCAGGTCAAGCAGAGTAAATGGTGTGTGTAAGGGAGGTCTGTTGGCACGTTCATCATTGCACACTAGATAAGTGTGCAGATACTGTGATGCTTATGGGAGAAGTAGGATGGGAGCCCGGAGAGTTATCTTCCTAGTTCTTGGGAGTCACAGAAACGTGTTATGCCTGGATAACATATTGTGAGCTATTTCACTTTTTGTACATCGCAAGCTTTAGTGAAAGAGAAAACAAAAGGAAGAAACTGACTGCCTGTGGACTAGGGAGTCTAGAAGTTCACACAGTCCTATAGGGCTTATGTCTACTTCATTAGATAAAAGGCTAAAATTGCCAGCTAACAGACATCTACACTAAGGCAGTAATAATACAAAAATTCATTAGATAAATCATTGTATCAGATTACTACTGTGCTACTGTGTGCCTCTAAATCTATTATGTCTTTATTGATGGTGTTTTAATATTTACTGTTTCATTCTTATTATGCTTCCTAAGTAATCATATTATGTCTCTGGAACAGTGAAGTAGAAATGAAGGACGTTGTTGTTATTCATGGCATCTTTATTTCTTAGCATAAATACAATGTCATATAGTAGTCATGTGTATTATCAAGGCGTTATTGATGGAAGCCAATCCTGTCTAGTTCAGCTGTGCAAAAATGGTTGCTTTAGTGGTAAATAAACTATTTTCTCTAAGACCACACTTCTAGGGAATGGGATATTTATTTTTTTTCACATTAAGTTTGAACTCTGAACAAATCCTGCAAAGGTGGGTTTGAGACTACTTGATGTCCCCATGTCATGCACACAAATATATATGTGTTTTAATTAGATTTTTCAAAAGTGATCTGCTGAAAAATACTTTTAGAGCATTGCATCTTCAAGGACAAGGCTTTGTGAGTCATGTTCTGACAATTTTTCTATAACTGCTCTAACACATATACACACACACACACACACACACACACACACACACACACACACACACACACACACACACACACACACACACACACACACACATGCACACACATGTGCACACACAAGCAAAAACATGCTCTTGTCAACAGACACAACAGTTCAGAAGTATCCAAAAATTTTCTGCCACAAAAAACTCATTGGTTTAGAACCTTGACTATCTAATATTGTCAATCTGTCTATATATTTTGTCTAGATCTTGTGTTAGAAGTCAGTGGAGAACTTTGTCAGCTGAGAATACTGTGCAGGGACTGAACCAACAGCTGAACAGTGTTCTTAGTGAACTTTCCTGCCTGAATTCAGCTCACAGTAAGATCCAAAAACAGATGCACACAGTAAGACCCCGATGTGGAAATGCCCAACATAACTTAGCAAACATCTGAAACAGACAAAAAAATATTAATGCAGTGAAATTATATGCTGTAGTACCAGAAAGTAATCATATGCCAAGAAATGAGTCCAGGAGGTGCAAATGTGTAGATGAAATAAATTAAGGTGTTTTCATATCATTGCAGTGTGTCACAGATTTAATGTAACTCTAGTTTCTGTTTTAAACCTTTCTCTTTGTCAGAATGTATACAAGTCTGTCCTCCATATGTGACCTGTGTCTTTATTTGGGAAACGTTGCTTCACTGTGAAATAGTCACTCCATGACATAGTCAGTTCTGTACTGTACATCTTGACGTGCCTGTGGGAGGCTGCTGATAGTGATGTAAAGCTCACTGCTGAGGGTTAACACATTCCAGAATGTGGCAGGGCAAGTAGTGGGGAGCCGGACCTGTACAGGCACCCTATTTCCATACTGGTGAAGGAGTTAAAGACAGAGCTGCTCCTGGGACTATGGAATCTCACTAACAGACTCTGGAAGGCCCAGTTTTAACATTTTATATGTGGCAGTATGCCTTTCTCTGCAGTTACCTCAGCGCTAACAAGTTGTTTCATCAGTAAAACAAGTATAACATCGGTCCCATACTGCTTGCTCAGGTTGTTCCCTTGCACCTGCCTCCAAGTTATTTTACAAAAGCAGAAGCAACGGTTTTAACTACTGCTGGTGGAACTCTGGGCTGCAATGCCTTGATACCAGCCCTCTCCAAATCACTGATCACAGCCGCTGGTGACATGTGACATGAGAACTATCCCCACAAGCTCAAACAGATAGTGGAGCATGAGACCTCCATTTTGGGGGACATAAATATGCATGAGAAGGATGTGCCTCTTAATTTTGCCCCACTGCTGGTAGCCATGCACCAACTATAGCTACCAAAACCTATTCCCCATTATGGGAATGGCCTATCAAACAGGCAAAATGTGCTGCCATAGATGTCTCTGAATCCCCACTTTCTGATTAGTATCAATGCCAGATGTTTGTGCACATCCATGCATGTCATCCTCACAGAGTTTACTAACTACTTCTCGTCTGAGTTCATCAAAAATTATTCATGGTCGAACACTTTCATAGTCACTGTGGCCTGAAGCTGGGTGATCAGTCCTACCTATCTTGGGTAATGATGCACTGCACCAATAATAAGCTTAGCAGTTCTATAACCATATATGTTTCTTGTATTTACTCGGCAAGCATCTGTTTCTGTGCCTTACTCAGAGTTGTAGTCACAGGGTGGAGTTTGCTAACACTGCTGTTTGACTACTGCCTTCATTTATGCAGTTCTCTTCATCAACAGTTCAGCCAACAAATTCTTAATTGATTTCAATCCCCAGATGGAGTCTGACTCCTTTAGATTTAAGAAAAAAGATATGGCAGATTGAAATAACCAGTCCTCTGGTACCTAGTATTATACTGTCAGGTCACAAGACTCATTGAGCTGTTACCTAAACTACCATTAAATAACTAAAGACAAAAGAATATTTTAGCTTGTCACTTGCCCGATTAGACAGAGTTACCAAATAAGAAATAGATAACAACTTTGTCTATTCTTTAATAAAATCTTAACAACCATATGGGGTCATACTACATCTGGCCATCTGCTAAATCTGGCAAACTCTTTATTTTTAATTTTTTGGGTTTACATTACTTTTTTCCACCATATATCTTTAAAAGGGAAAATTGTAGTTGACTGATCATACTTGAAACCCCTAACAACATATGTGTAATTTTAGAACATTAACCTTACAGGAATAGTATGAACTGATTCATTAACCGTGTCTTACCAGTTGGGTAAACAAAGTTCAGGTGACTGTCATAAGGTAACCGACTTATGTTACACACAAAACAAAACACTTTAAAGATGCAAATGTTTCACTGTGTCCCTGCTGTCAAAAGCAGCTGCAAGCAAGTTACAGGGAGATTGGGTTACACATACAAAGCTGAGGTCTCAGCTTCTATACTTTGTTGGAACAACTGCAAGTAAAGAAAACTGTGAGGAAAAAATATTGTCATTCCTGCAAAATCAGCACTTCAGATGAAGATATTACTTTGTCAGTGTATTTTTCCTAAGACTTAAGTGATTAGAGTCATTTAGGGCCAACTTTGAAGAAATTGCCTGACCAGTCAATCTCATGGGAGTCACATTAATTCCGAATGGTTTTGTTAGTAGATTTAAGTACTACAACCCTGCATTGACTGAACATTTAAGTCCATAAAACATTAACAGTAGTTGTAGTGTCTGAAGTTGTGTTCTAATATATATTCTGGGGTTATGTATTAAAACTGCATCTTGGTTATTAGGATTGTACTACATAATACTTAGAAGGAGACAGTGCTGAAAGTCAAAAAGAGTTATGACATTTTTTTCTTTTATCATCTTTAGGGATGTGGAAGATAAATGTCCTGCTTGTCGGACATTTCAGGGTGACTGCCATATCTCTCAGCTCTCCAGATTTTTGCAGGATGTCCAGAATTTTGCCGCACATTTTTGGTCTGTTTCTCATAAAATTCTTCTTTTCTGACACATCATTGGCATATAATTGAGGATTGAAGTCAGATAATAATGAAAGACTTTTGAGTTTCAGACTTCATACCCTTCAGAAAGTTCAAGCTAAAGCAAAACCTTTTTTTCTGTGAACTTTCTAAGTTTGTAAGCATACTATTTAAAAATTAAATCCCCCCTTCACTATTTATGGCTTTGTCCGGATTTCTTGCTCTCAGAGGTTAAGAGGTATGGTGACTGATAATTATGAAATCAAGCAGAAATGTAATGAAATAATGCTTTCTTTTACTTGTTCTCAGGAGGTACCATTTATCAGCAATCACCTATTCCTGAGTGACCCACATGGCTTATTCAGACTCAGAGCAAAAAAGTTGCCTGGTGTTCTCATGTGGGTGCAAGGGCTCACCTGCTACCCAACAATGAGGGGGATCAGGAATCAACTGACAGGCAAGACCATGACAGATTAGGAAGGGTTAGACCTTGGCAATAGTCACTGACCCCTTGGAAGTGACATGTTACCTCACTGATTGGGAAGGAGCTAGAGCTTGTGTGGGATGTTGGGAAGTACCAGCCAAATGTACCTGGTGTTACTACTGAACAAATCGTGGGTTTTCAAACTAGACTTCTCATCTGATTGGTTTTGCTAGTTTTGGCTACCTGGTCCACCTCGGGTCTACCCGCTCCATTCACCATCGCTTCGTTCAGGCTCACTCCACTCCCCTACCCTGCCCACAAATCCCACCACCACTAACCCTACACATGTGCATCATAGCCACACCCAAACCTTCTAATGCACTGATCAACACAACATTACATCACCTTACCACCCAACATTTTCTATTCTACTTCTTACTTTTTAAGCCCACCCTCTTCTACACCCTTCGCTCGCTACAACATCCTCATCTATACAATAACACACACTTTCCTATCTATAAAACTCCCTAATTCATCGTCCTCTTACATCTCTCTACTTCATCTATAATAAACCCTTTATCTAGAATTAATTACTTTCTACCTTTGTTGCACTCAACCTCCTTACAAAAATGTCTGGAGCATTTACTTATACTTCATTCCTTTTTCTCACATCCCTATTTCTTTTTCTTTTTGATCAACTCACATCACTTAACCTTATTACTGTTCCCCCTAAACCAACAACTTTTGCATCTATTCCAGCACCCCACTCAAACAGGTACTCAAATATATCATCCATCCTCTTTCCAATACATCCACTGCTCTTCCCCAAACTAAAAATTCTACCCATAACAATCCATATACTCTCCTAAATATGCACCACAGTAGACTCAAAAGACATCTACAACCTCCTATCTACACATCCTGTTTCTCAAAAATACCTCTTAGTGGTGATAGCCAAGCCAATCCAGGACCCACTTCAGCAAACCTGTCTGATCAACCCAACTTCTTCAAATCCCTAAACCTAGTCACACTTAACTTCATAAGTATTTGAAACAAAATCACCTGGACTTCCCTTTACCAACCAGACATTATTGCCACCACAAAAGCTTGACTCAAACCACATATAAAAGACTCTGAATTCACCCCCCCCCCCCAGGTTTCTACACCCTTAGACTATATAGACAACACAAGACAGGAAGTGGCGTTGCACTTCTCTTCCCTAATTCCTACTCCATTACCCCTTCTCTAATACTGTTCCACAGGAGGTGGCGTTGCACTTCTCTTCCCTAATTCCTACTCCATTACCTCTTCTCTAATAGTATTCCACAGGAGGTGGCGTTGCACTTCTCTTCCCTAATTCCTACTCCATTACCTCTTCTCTAATACTGTTCCACAGGAGGTGGCGTTGCACTTCTCTTCCCTAATTCCTACTCCATTACCCCTTCTCTAATACTGTTCCACAGGAGGTGGCGTTGCACTTCTCTTCCCTAATTCCTACTCCATTACCTCTTCTCTAATAGTATTCCACAGGAGGTGGCGTTGCACTTCTTTTCCCTAATTCCTACTCCATTACCTCTTCTCTAATAGTATTCCACAGGAGGTGGCGTTGCACTTCTCTTCCCTAATTCCTACTCCATTACCTCTTCTCTAATACTATTCCACAGGTGGTGGCGTTGCACTTCTCTTCCCTAATTCCTACTCCATTACCCCTTCTCTAATACTATTCCACAGGAGGTGGCGTTGCACTTCTCTTCCCTAATTCCTACTCCATTACCCCTTCTCTAATACTGTTCCACAGGAGGTGGCGTTGCACTTCTCTTCCCTAATTCCTACTCCATTACCTCTTCTCTAATACTATTCCACAGGAGGTGGCGTTGCACTTCTCTTCCCTAATTCCTACTCCATTACCTCTTCTCTAATACTATTCCACAGGAGGTGGCGTTGCACTTCTCTTCCTAATTCCTACTCCATTACCTCTTCTCTAATACTATTCCACAGGAGGTGGCGTTGCACTTCTCTTCCCTAATTCCTACTCCATTACCTCTTCTCTAATACTGTTCCACAGGAGGTGGTGTTGCACTTCTCTTCCCTAATTCCTACTCCATTACCTCTTCTCTAATACTGTTCCACAGGAGGTGGCGTTGCACCTCTCTTCCCTAATTCCTACTCCATTACCTCTTCTCTAATACTGTTCCACAGTTTCCCACTGCAGAAATACTCGTCTCATTTCTAAACACAGACAGTTCCAAAAAAACAATGCATTGTAGTTCTTTATATTCCCCCAGGCAATAATATACCCATTCTGGAAAACATCCTTGCCTGGATCTCCAGCACAATTAAGAATGAAACTATTATACTGGACAAAGTAAATATTAATTGGTCAAATATCTGCTCAAAATTTCCCTCCCCCAATAATAACTTATTTCACTTCACTCATTTAATCACATCCCCTACCAGATTCAACAAAGGTGACTTGGAAGGCTCCATTCTAGATTGGCTACTGGTCAGTGACCCAAACAAAATTTCCTCAGCAGGCACTATCCCAAATACTCTAAGTGATCATCTCCCAGCCTATGTGCTTAGAACATCTCCCTAGAGAACATAACTATAAACAAACTCGGACCTTAGCTAACTTTGACATTCAAACATTCATCAACTTACTGAAACATATGAATTGGAATATCCTAAGAAGCACTCCCCTAGATGAAACAGTAGACTGCGTTAATAGCTTATTTCTAGAAATCCTAAATAAACTTACTCACCCACACATATGAAAAAAATAAAATAAAATTATGCCCCTTGACTAACAAAATCAACATAACAATTAATGCAAAACAGATAAAATCTGGAAACAGTGGCTAAAAAACAAAAATCCAGCTACCCTACAGAACTACAGGCAACTCTGCAACCATCATAAAAACCAATAATCAAAGACAAAAAAGAATACTACCTAAAAATTTAGTCCAATAATAGGTATAACCCTAAAAAATTCTGAACAGCCATTTCTTCACTTCTAAACCCTGGTGCAAAAGCCAACCCACTCTGCATTTCCTAACCAAATTCAACCAGCTATAGCAAATCTCTTTAATACTCATTTTATCAACACTAAATTTAAAATCACACCTAACTTCACCCAACACCATTCTAACTCAAACTCTACTACCACAGGCCCATCATGCCAAGCCCACCTCTCCCATGCCTCTCCCTCCCCATTCTCTGTCAATTCTAATGATATTCCCACCAATCTAACACCCTCTTTCTCCTTAAAATCCATTCCCACTGCTGCTGTAAAATGACTATTCCTCAAACTTAAACCTGGGTGTAATACAGTAGATGGTCTGCCCACTGAATACCTCAGACAACTGCTGATGCAATCGCTTACCCCATTAGCATACGTATAACTAGATCTTACATCCCAAAAACCTAGAAAATGACATTTATTTTACCCCTCTACAAAGGTGGTGACCCAATGGATCTCTCTAATTACCGTCCTATTGCTATTCTTTCCCCTAACTCCAAGATTCTTGAAAAATGTATACAAAGTCAATTTCTTGACTTTATCACCAACAATTAAATTCTATCTCCTACACAACATGACTTTAGACAAGGTCACAGCAGAATGACTGCCTTAATCTCATTTATGGACATAGTCAACAAGTCTAGAGATTCTGGTATATCTCTTTCCTCCCCTTCAAAAGCTTTCAATACAGTTTCTGTATCACTTCTTCTAAACCCACTCTGATCAACTGGACTACCCCCCCCCCTTCACTAAACTGGTTTGCAAGCTATCTATCAAACAGACAACAAGCAGTTAGGTGGAATTCCTTCCTCTCTTCTTACCTCCCCATCTTTACCGGTGTCCCCTAAGGACCTATATTAGGGCCCCTCCTATTTAGCATTTTCATCAATGATTTACACTCATCACTCACTCATGGTTCTTTTATTCAATAAGCAGATGATTCAACTATCATTTGTGCCACTGAATCTATTCACAAGTTCCAGCATGTTACTCAACTCACCTTCCCCTCCACTGAGTGCTGTCATCAATTCACCTAGTAATGTGGACATCCTCCAAGAGGGTCTCACCCAAACAAATAACTGGTGCCAGAAACATGGTCTCAAACTGAATGCCAAAAAATGCATCATCATCCCTTTTGGGGAGAATGACGTCCCCACATATTATCACATTGATAATAAGGCATTAAGCATGCAATCAATCATGAGGGACGTGGGCACCCAGGTTGATAGCAAACTGACTTTTGACCACCATATTGCCTCCACTGTATGGAAAGCTTAATGCATGGCCCACCTCATAAGGAAGGGTATCTCATCCAGGGACAAGGTGGTTATAACATCCCTGTATTCTTCCCCTATAAGAGTAATTATTGAATACAATGCCCCTTTCAACATGTACCTCACAAAGCACATGCAACAGCTGGAGAGACCACAGAGATTCCTCACCCAGATAATCCAAAGCCTCAAACATCTACCTTACACAGATAGGCTAAAAGACCTGTCCCTCTACTCAGTCTCCTACAGACTCCTCATAGGTGATCTCTGTCTGGCATACAAAGCAATCTCAGACCCCACCCTGATGGGACTGCTGCATATCCGCAAGTCAAGCTCCACTCGAGTAACCTGCACACAAGACCTCAACCTGGTCTGTGACATCACCAGGAGTTGTTGGCAGGACAGATTTGTGTCCCAGAGACTCCCCCTTTTGTGGAATAGACTCCATCTCCACGTAAAGCAGAGTACCTCATTAAACCTTTTTAAGTGCAACCTGGATATGTACTCTAAAAGCTGAGGTCAGTAAGATGTAAGATTGGATCAGCGACAATGATTGCCCCTCACTTCTATTCACAGGAAGTGTGTCAGAAGTAGCCCAAAGTGGAGAGGCTTGAGGATAAGCTCAGGACATACTGGAGTAAATATATATATCATAGTTTTACATGGAATGCTTGGGGGTCCTGAAAGCTAAGGAAGGAATTATTCCAGTGCATATGAAGTCTGATCTGCCTTGTGCCACTTGATGTTAGTACAACCTACAAATGCTTTAAGAAATAGATGATCGATAAAGACACAGAGATAGATAAATGGATAGATAGATTAGATAGATAGATAGATAGATAGATAGATAGATAGATAGATAGATAGATAGATAGAGATGGAGAGATATAGAGTGAGAGATAGATAAATAAAGACAGAGAGAGATAGAATAATAGAGAGAGACAGATAGATAAACACACAGAGTGAGGTGGGAATAGATAAATAGTAAACAGATAGAAGGTGAGAGAAAGAGAGATAGAAAGATAGAGATAGGGATAGAGAGAGAGGGAGTGTAAGTTCCCGTATATGCCTGATATTTAATAATAAGTTTTTTTTCTGTGTCCTTCATAATGGGTTTCATTTTAGCCACCTGTATCATTATTCATCTGCAATGCAAACATTATAATGTTCATTTGCCAAGAAACAAATACTAAACTGAGACCTCTGTAAAAGTAAATGTCACAAATATTGAAATGACACCTGTTATAATAAGTGTCACCATCATATGTATATATGCTGCTTTTCTGTCTTCAATTACTTCATTTCACAGTTGTTCCCCTAGGAGTAAGTCATCAAACAACTGCTCTTCTATGTGGAGGGCACATATTAAAGACAAAAATAAAATCAGAACCACCATTTATTATGCATGTTTAAACTAAAGTTCTGAAATATTGGGCAAAATGAAAAGAATGAAAAGTTGAACCCTCCCACAGGGATAAGGTAGTCTACCTTAGTAACATGGACCATTGCAGATGATTCAGTTTGTGAAGGGATGAAACCAAGTGTACACCATATAAGCCAAAGTATACAAATACATTTTCAAGAAGTATTATAATAACTCAAAAACATTAATTACTCAGTCTTCAAATGTATAAATGAAGCAACAAAAGGAAACATTGAGGCAACTAAATGCATCCATAGTGAATTATGATTTAATATTAATAGCCACATAATTAAAGGGTTTTGGAATTTTATTGTCTACATTAACGTTTAATAATATATTTACTTCCACAGAATAAAGGGCAGTTATTTTATAGGGGCAAGACAGGTACAGAAATCAATTTCTGGCTACAAATAGGGAATGTATTACCAATCTTGGAACTCAGAAAAGACATCTTAGGATTATCAAATACTTTCTGGCAATATTCACACCAGACACAGAAAAAAAAAACGTTGGGCCTGTCGGAAAACCAAACCGCCCACAATAAAATAAAAAAAAAAAAAACAGTAGTCCAGGACAACAGTCAAAATGTTTTTTTTAAAAGCAACAACTGTCCAAACCTTAAACAACCATAACTGAAAGGTTTAAGAAAGCAATCACAACCAGTGTATTAAGATATCAGTAAATGGCATTCTTGTCAAGTCCTGCAAGGCTTACAGCAAGTTAAACAAGACACATAAATATACCAAAAACAGATGTTGTAAAGAAGGGGGAAAAGGAGGCACACAGCTGGGCAAGACACCTATAAAAAGGAGTCAAGTTAGAAAAAATAATTCAAGACCAGCAGGATATGCCCTATGTTGACTATCAGAACACAATAACAGGAGTGAACCAGGACATGATACAGAACTTTGGGTGCCTAGAAAACATTTCCATTCTGAATGACTAGGAAGCTCTTTTATTTTATCACAGGAAATGGACCATCATATGACAATAAGATGAAATATGGAAATTAAACATGATTTCAGTAGAAGAGTTACAGAATTACAGGTCAATCTATATGTTGTGTCTATAGGCTATTAATGCTGTATTGAAAACTGTGACAGAATGAATCCTAATAGTCAATAAAAAACTAAAAATAATGCACATGAAGAACATGTGGAAGGCATAGAAATGGAACAACAAGCCACAAAAATAAATCAGAAGCTCAGCTGGACTTGAGAAAGATGGCCTCCTTTTTCTGTAAGTTCTGTCAATGCTGCAAAGTAGCTAGCATTGTATATATATATATATATATATATATATATATATATATATATATATATATATATATATATATATATATATATATATATTTATATATATATATATATATATATATATATATGGAGCTGGGCACTGGATCAAATGGACAGTGCCCTGAGACCTAATAGACTGATGTCAATTGGTTGATGCAGAGAGGTGTGTGAGACTAACAGTTGTAGAGTTGGGAAAAATTTCCTTTCAAAAACAATAATGAAACTGCATGTACACAAGGCTAAGGCATGTAAAAAGTTTAATAAAACATTGAGTTAAAAATAAGACAAATAAACTTTAAAACCAGTTGTAGTACAAGGTTAGCGCTTTCCCATACAACTGTATGGTTCATCAGACCTAAAGAACTAAATTTCAAAGTAGATTTAAATTTGCAGCCAAAAATGCAGTTGTGGTACAAAGTTAACACTTTCCCATACAAGTGTATGCTTCATCAGACCAGACTAGGCAGTGGTGCAGCAATAGCATTGTCGCATCACAGCAAAAAGTTCTCCGGTTCAATTCTCGGCTGGGGTGCCTTCTGTGTGGAATCTGTATGTCCTCCCTGCATTCGTGTGGGTTTCCTCCAAGTTTCCTCCCATGTTACAAAGACGTGCATCTGCAGCCTTTCTCCCCCAGCCTCCGTTAAAAATAGGCTTCATTCCAAGTTGGACTTTCCCAGTTAACAAATGATAAATAAAATAAATAAATAAATGAGCTAAATTCCAAAGTAGGTTTAAATTTGCAGTCAAAATGCAAATGGTTGCCTACTTATGTAAGCCTCTAGATCTTAGAACAGGCTTTAAAGAAATGGTATAATTTAATCCATACCCTTTATCTGATTGCAACTTAATGATCCAGCTTGTCTCTAAGACTTCAGTTAAATGTTTAATGTTACCTAGCCGCTTGTGAAAAACAAACGGTAGTACCTGAAAACAGAATGTATGACTAGCATTATTCTTTTCAACATGTCTGTATAATGCATTAGAGGATATACATCTTTTTATTTCACTATTATGTTCTCTTATACATTCTCTAAATGATCTGTTAGTTTTCCCAACATAGTATAGGTTCATAGGTTCATAGGTAGGTACTAGGCTATCTGCCCAATGGCATTTATAAGCCTAGCCAGAATGTGTTGGCTTTCATCACCCCCTTAGATTCCCTGTGCCTCTGTCCAGTACAGCCACTGAAGTGATCCCCGAGGTAAACTTTCTGTTTCCCATCCACTCGTCAAGGTTTCTTTTGAAGAGTGTTAGCGAGGAGCTCTGCCTAATGTAGATTGGGATCTTGTTCCAAAGCATGGGAAGTCTCTGGGACAGGAATCTATCCCTCCAGCACATCCTATTTATTGTTGTGGTGAGATTTAGATCACTAGAGCATGTGGCTCAAGGGGATAAGGTTTTCTTTAGGTGGAGCATGTCATCAATTCTGGGTTGGACATGGCCTTGTATGTCAGGCAGAGATCACCTCTGAGTAGGCGGTATGCAACCGAGTACAGCTGTAGTTTCTTCAGTTGAGGTGAATAGGGCATCTGTTTGAGGCCAGTGATCCTCTTGTTGAGGTACTTCTGTGGTCTTTCCAGCTGCTGCAGGTGTCTTGTAAGGTACATCCCAAATGGGGCGTTGTACTATATGATGGGTCTGATGAGTGATGAGTAGAGGGGCAAAATGACCTCTTTTGATCTGAATGCGAAACCTTTTGTGATTAGGTAGGCTACATAGAAGGATTTTCTAACCACTTTGGCAATGTGATTATCAAAGGTGAGATTACTATCTACTTGGGTCCCCAGATCCCTTATTACGTCTTCCGTATTTAGAGGACTACCACCTATGTGGCAGTCTGCGGGTACTTTGTTTTTTTCCAAAGGGGATGACTATGCACTTTTTGGCATTTAGCTTGAGGCCATGATTTTGACACCATGTATCCATATCAGTGAGACCCTTTTGGAGGATGTCTGTGTCAGACAGAGAGTCAATTATAGCCCCTAGTTTGTGGTCATCTGTGAACTTGATCAGCCATAGTCCTCCTGTGCTTGCCTGTACCTCTGAGAAGTATATACTGAATAGGAGGGGCCCTAGGACTGAGCCGTGGGGAACGCCACTTGTAACCAATTTAGAGTTGGACCTAGTTCCCACAACTCTCACCATGTGGGTTCTATCCATGAGCCAGTTGGCAACCCATTTTGTGATGTAGAGGTTTATGTTCAGGCTGGTGAGCTTGTCTATAATACCAGAATGGGGAATAGTGTTGAAGGCCTTAGCGAGGTCTAGGTAGGCTGTGTGTACCACCTTTCCCTCATCTATAGCCTTGGTAACTGACTCAAAGAATTCCACCAGGTTTAGAAGGCATGATCTGCCCTTAACAAAGCCAAACTGGGTAGGGTCCAGTGTTTGGAGATTCCCAATGTCTCTGTTAATGAGTTCCATGATGATGCACTCCATAACCTTGCAGACCAAGCTAGTCAGGCTTATAGGCCAATAGTTCCTGGGGTCTGTTGGGGCTCCACCTTTGTGAAGTGGAATAACCATTGCTGTGCGCCACTCTATGGGTATGTATCCTGTGGAGAGGCTGAGTTTGAACAGTGTGTTTAGGTGAGGGGTTAGTTCGCCTTTGAGCTCATGTAGGATGCAGCCTGGGACACCATCTGGTCCCATTGATGCTGTGTTTTTGGCTTTGGAGAGGGCTGTTTTAACCTGAGTGTCTGTGATTTCAGGGACTCTACATTCTTCTGGTAAGGTTATGGGCCCTTTTGGGTGTGAAAGGGGGGTGAAGTTTGTGCTGAACCTGTCTGCCAGGATGTTGGCGATATCAGTTGGTTCAGTGTATTTTGTGCCATTCTGCACTAACTCTGAGCAGATCTGAGCATTGCCACTTAGATTCTTGACATAGCTAAAGAATGCCTTGTGGTTATTTTTGGAGTCTTTGGCAATTTTTCTTTCAAAGCTCGCCTTGGATGATTTTATGAGGGATCGTAGTTTCTTGCTGATACTGATCAGAGATGTCTTCCCTTCTTGGGATTTTACTCCTTTCTGTACTAGTTTCCTCCTTCTATTGTGTAGCTTGTTTATGGCTGGAGTCCACCAGACTGGTTTCCTTTTCTTGGAAAAGTGAGTCTTGGTTTCGCTTGGGATGGCATGATTCATGCATTCTTGTAGGTGCCCGTAGAATGCATTAGTAAAGGATTTTGCAGCTTGGACAGCATTGTCCTTCAGCATGGGGGCTTTGAAACTTTCCACCTCAGTCTTAAGTAACGTGAAGTTTGCTTTTGAAAAGTTTTTCAAGGTGGTTTTATTGTCCGGGGGTGGGGGCGGAATGTGGATATCCAAAGTGATTTGTTTATGGTTAGATCTAACTAGTGAGGGATTGACCTCCGGTGTGGATCACTGGTCGCCCATGTTGGTGATGACCAGGTCCAATATGTTGTCACCTCTGGTAGGAGTGTTGACCAGTTGAACCAGTTGAATTCTAAGAAATGTTGGGCAAGGGAGTTAGTACTTGAGTAGTTCTCCCAGTTAATGTTTAGGTAATTTAAATCACCCAATATTAGGATGTTTGATAGGACCTTTATGTTTCCCAGTAATTCCAGAAATGCAGAATGGGGGTCCTGGGACATGGTGGGTGATCTGTAGCAAGCTACAATTTGAATTGCAGTTTTGCCCATTGTTAGTTGCACGTGGATGATCTCTGAAGCATCGTGCTGTGCTACTAACCTGGAGATGTGGGTATCCTTGATGAATATTGATACGCCCCAGCCTTTTGTATTTCGGTTTGGGGTTCTGTGGCTGAAATGTATGGTATGAGTTGCAGCCTGGTAGTGCTGGGGTACGCTCTGGAACCTTAAACCAGGTTTCTGTTACTGCACATATATCGAGTTTCTCCATACTGAGGAGTGCCTCGAGTGTGTGCATTTTGAGGTTTAGACTTCTGGCATTGAGTAGCATTACCCTCAGTTTTTTGTTACTTATGCTATTTATGGTTTTGAGTTTGTCTTTTAAGCCTTGCCTAAAAAAGGCACTAAGGGGGTGGCATGAGCCTTGGCCAGTATTCGAAAGCCTAACAGTGACAGGTGCAAGCTCTCTCTAGCGATGCTGGACATAGTCTACTTCTGGTAGATAAATCAAGTGCTTACTTGAACAATCAGCATACAAATTAAATTTATAAATTTTACCAGTCGTAAGATGTTTAAAAATATTTCCATTCTCAATATACATATAACTGGCACAATTTCAACATTTAACGGTACCTACCCTTTGACATGATATCTGACTGTCATTGTTATTCTGAAAACAACGAGTAGGTTAAGAATTTTCCCATTATTAAAAGTAAAAGATGAAGTATTCCTAACTGTCTAACTTTCTCATCCGTTGTTAATATGTGGCAATTTTGCTTAATAATATTACATATATTGATGGTATCTGAAGAAAAGGAAAGGCACATCCTTAATTTATTTTTATTATTTCTTGGTATAGATGTATCCGATTCCATGGATGTCAATTAAGAATTGTCTTTATTGACCAAAAAATAAGAATGTCCCTCTTTTAACCTGTCAAATCCTTGTAAAGGCAGAGTATGTTTGAACTGATTTAAAGAATATCCTCTCTCTTAGAATTCTTTACCAAACAATGACAAGGACGTATTGCAACTAGCGTTTTCATTCGTTAAATGAGAAATACATGCAGCTTGACTTTTTACAGTATTTTTTGAATGTGTAGTCTGGATGCATACTCATTCTTTTGACTAATATATTTTTCCTACATGCTTTCCTGTATAGTTGGCTGGTGCTCTTAAGATCAATTTCCTTAGTTAATTTAACATTTAGAAAATTTATAGAGTCCCTTGAATATTCCAAAGAGAAACATAAAACAGATGTAGTAGAATTTAGGTGATATATAAAATCATTCAAAGTCTTAGAATCACCTGACCAAATCATACAGATGTCATCGACGAATTGCTTATAATGCTTGACATATGGGGAAAATCCCGGATTATTAAAAACATGTAGCTCTTCCCAATGTGCCATAACTAAGTTAGCATATGAATTGGCACAAGGGGTCCCCATAGCCACCTCTAATTTTTGCAAGTAGTAGCAATTCTTATATAAAAATACATTATTTTCTAATATCAATCCATGCAGTCTATCAAAGAAACCATTGTAGTTGACAAATTACTATGCATTATAATGTATTGCCTGACATATTCTAGTCCTATATCATTTGGTATAATGATAAATAACGAGTTTACACCTAAAGAACAAAATTAAAATCTCCTAGATCTTTGTTATTCTACAAAAAAAATAGAAATTGAGGAAAGAAATTGTTTGGTATCCCTAAGAACTGTATCAGATTTTCAATTGTGCAGCTGCATACATAAAAAGGGATTCTGTGACCCCATTCCCTGACAGCATAGGTCTCAGGGGTGGATCTGAGGATTTTTTATGAATCTTAGGTAAACCACGTGTTAAAGATATAACTGGATTCTCTACTAAAAATATTGGAAATATTCCATGTCATAAAACTGTCATATAACTCATCTTTCAACTGTTTAAAAATGTTTGTTACATCTTTCATATTAATTTCTTTATAAATCATGTCATCTGATAACATACTAAGCATCTTACCCTCATAAAATCACTATTCATCAAAAAATTGCGCCACCTTTATTGGCAGGTCTAATAGTGTCTTATTATTCTGTAAACTTTCAAGTGCTGTATACTCATCTTTAGACATATTCTTAAAGTGTTTTTTTGTAGAGGTTGAACTTGAACCATTGTCCCTATATTCTATAAGGTCCCTCTCACATGCTGTAGAACATGCTTCTAAAAGAAGATCTAAATGTGGAATAAATGAACGTGGTTTCTTAAATGTATCAATTGCCTGTTCAGATGTATTAAACATAAATGTCAACATTAAATTTCTCATAAATAACTTAACATCAGTAACAGTATCACAAATATTGCTATGAATAGCAGGAATATAAGAAAGTCCCTTGTTAAGAAGCTTCCATTCTGTATCATTTAAAACATAGTCATACAAAACTGTAAATGATCAAATATCCTTGGTGTTCCACATTTTCTTGAAGGTGGGAAGTTGTGTGTGATCTATTGACCATGCTCACCTCTTTTTTCCACAACTCTTGCTGTTCTCGCAGCATATCTTATAAGCAGTAGAAGTGCCAGGAAAAACCTGCAAATTGTCAATATTTGGAAGTGATGCAGTTTTTTACCTCACATCACCAATATGCAATTTAGCAAAGGAAGTGTCCATAGCAGCTAATTTCAATTGAACATTATCCTTTCCCCATGGATTGTGTGATCTCGGACTTAGTATATATTAATATATATAGTATATATATATATATATATATATATATATATATATATATATATATATATATATATATAATGGGGTGGGGTGAGGGTGCAGCCTCCTACATGAGGTGTTTCAGGGGGGCTTGTACCCCTGCAAAAACACTTATTATTGGTTTAGTCTGCTCCAGGGTAATCCCCAGGTCATGCACACAACATGTTGATGTTGGTGACTTCGGTGTTACGACATTGATATACTGGGTGTTGGGGCACTGCCTGTTCAGTCCAGTGCCCTACACTCATACATATATATATATCTATATATATATATATATATATAGATATATATATATATATATATATATATATATATGTGTGTATGTGTGTATATATATATATATATATATATATATATATATACATACATATGTGTGTATATATATATATATATATATATATATATATATATATATATATATATATATATACAC
The DNA here is from genome assembly GCF_019279795.1 of Protopterus annectens. Classification (NCBI taxonomy): domain Eukaryota; kingdom Metazoa; phylum Chordata; order Ceratodontiformes; family Protopteridae; genus Protopterus; species Protopterus annectens. The sequence goes on along the minus strand of NC_056751.1, from coordinate 43,463,841 downwards.
ACACATACAAACACACACACACGCACACACGCACACACACACACATCACAGAAATGTTTGTGTGTGTGTGTGTGTGTGCGTGTGTGTGTGTGTGTGTGTGTGTGTGTCTTTGTGAATGTGGTTTTCAGTATGGGCGTGTCATTAAAATGTTATCTGAGCAGGTTGTTTATCTCATTTATTTTCTTTTACAGAAGAAAAGAAAAGCAAAGTGCTATCAGGGGAAGGAGGGTAGAGGTTAGGTTGAGTCAGGAACAGAGACAGGGAAATAATATGGAAGGATGTGGAGAAAGGACTTATAGTTCTTGTCAAAGGAGGAAGCTGTGAGGCTAAAATGGGCTACCTTTTGATGCTCAAGAAAATAAGAATGCCATTTATCTTTAAAGGTCTAGCCATCATAAGGCTCCTTCCACCCCCTGCCCACATTCCACCCAAGCAAGTGCCAGTTAATCCATTTTACTTGCACTCAAATAACTTATCAGGTGGGTTATTCTAGAGAATCTTTATTGTCACTGTAAAAACTACTTTCTTAATTCAGACTGGAACATTTCACACTGCAGCAGACAATCATGCGTTTTTCCCATAACTCCTTCCTTTCTCGAGTCTACCCCCAACTTAACATCATGCTCACTTACTAATGTACTCCATTGTTTCTCCTAAAAATATGTGTCCAGTATCTTCAGCCTCCAATCCCCCTACCATCTTAGTGTTGATTCACTGTGCACTCAACAGCTTACAGTGCACACATCAATATAGGATAAACTGTTCGTTGTGTGGCCTTGCTATTACCTTGACCTGTACTGTAGAAAAACATCATCTGTTTCCCTACACTTAATCAGTCTTCCTCATCATACAGCCCAAATTCTTACAACCCTTCAACACATCCCACTGAAAGTATGTCGCATGATAGGAGTTTGACTGCATTATTGACAGAGTTTCACCTCTTTATGCTTTTCTAGCTCCACTCCTTGTAGTTTTCTGTTAGCTTTACACATAAAACTGAAAAGAATGTTCCATTAAATCTTAATTTTCATCTGTCAACCGCAGTACTTTTAACAGGTCTCAATGAAGGCTGATTCCACTGTCTCTGACTAGTAGGCCATTTCTGGCCTCATAAAACAAGCAGGCTAATTCTTTTCCAATCTCTTAGTTGCATCACATACAGTATGCTAAAAGGGTACGTTTTAAGATATTGCCCCACATTACCCCACTTTTTTGACTAGATAATCCCCCCTGTTATTACCCTCTGTTCCCATCTGTCAGCTAATTCCCTAGGTACCACAACAACCTAAGTCTTAAATGGCCATTATCTTCCTTACTAACATGATGTGTGGCTTTGTTTCCATGGTTTTGTGAAGTCCAAGTATAGCCCATTCACATTAGCTGTAACTGCATTCACAAGTGTTTTGAAGTGGACTGAAAACATCATGTGAAGATCCATCATCTATAAGTCAAGCTACTGCCATCCATAGTTTACAGTTTGTAATACCAGCGAGCATCCTTTGATCATATATATCTCATAGTTTTTTGGTCACACACTTCAAGGTAAAGGACCAGCCAATCCCAATTCACTAAACCAAACATAAATACTCACAAGAATAAATGTACACTTGAAATAACCTAGATTTGTCTTATTATATTCTTCCCTTATTGACTAGTGTCCTTCTCCTTTAACCCGATTCCACATAAAAAGCACAGCACATAATGTTTGGAATGCAGACATTTCAGGTGTGCTTGGGTCTTTCCTCAAATAAACTTAGACCCTTCCATGGAGGCTCTATAGGGGGCGCCACACTGAGGTACATGCTGCAGATGTGAAATACTTTGTCCTGTGAGTGTCCAGTAAAAAACTCCAAAGGTTTTAACATGTGTGTGTGTGTGTGTGTGTGTGTGTGTGTGTGTGTGTGTGTGTGTGTGTGTGTGTGTGTGTGTGTGTGTGTGTGTGTGTGATCCAGATGTGAAATACTTTGTCCTGTGAGTGCTCCAGTAAAAAACTCCAAAGGTTTTAAGATTGTGTGTGTGTGTGTGTGTGTGTGTGTGTGTGTGTGTGTGTGTGTGTGTGTGTGTGTGTGTGTGTGTGTGTGTGCACGCATCTTTTTTTTTTTCTGAGCGTAGTAATAGGACGTGGGTAGCCAGCCTATGTCCTATTACTATGCAGTCTAAGCATCTGTGATCGGTTGACCTTACCAACTGATAGCAGTGCTCTCTGAGTCAGCAGTCTTTAGTCACTTACTAATATGACTAGAGACTGTTGGAAATTATGCAGTCTAACCAACTGTGATTGGTTGCCCTTAATCGCAGTGCCTTCCTGGCAGTCTGTAGTAAAGTAGTCATATGAATAGAAAGTGCTGTGGATTTCTAGGAACTTTTTTCCTTTCCAGATACTCTTCTTTATATTAAACTGTTGCAGGAAGCTAAAACTAATGTAGTAACAACAGATATTGGCCGCAGCAGAATATGTATGTATTGTTTTTGTTGTTGTTGTTTTTTTTTTTTCCTTATAATGTGGCGTGGGGGAACAGTCACTGCATACCTCTCAACTTATTTGCTTAAGAATTCTGGACATACCCAAAAATTAATGGAGGGTTGGGGGCAAAACCAGGGAAGCAGGAACAATTTTTAATTACTCTAATTCACTTAAAAAGTTAATAGATCGAACAGGTTTTGCATTAGTATGCATTCCCAGAACAATAAGGACTAAGAAATTGTAGTGTCTGGCATTATTGACTTATTTTTAATCCTCAGTGATTTACTAAAAATGTCAGTGATATGGCATAAAATATGACGCAAAATCAGAGACCTTTTGCAAAATCAGGGACTGTTTAGAGGTATGGTTCGAGAAGTATAGTTCCTTGCTGCATACATCTTGACTTCTTAGCTGAAGAATTTTGGACATAGTCAAAAATAATGCAGAGGCAATGGCCTGAAATCAGGGACACTTTTTTTTTAAATATTTCACTACCTCATTTAAAATGTTAATAGAGCAACAGGTTTTACATTAAAGTGAATTTTCTGAATAAGTATGAAACTCTTTTGTCTGGCATTATTGACCTTTCTGAATTACTCCGTGATTTACCAGAAAATTGGGGAATTAGGACAGGATAAAAAACATCAACCAAAATCAAAGTCATTCTACAAAATCATGGGCAGTTGGGAGGTATGGTTTTCTACATACTTCTCAAATTGTTTGCTCAAAAATTCTGGACGTAGTCAAAATAATGTAGGAGCAGGGCAAAATCAGGAAAAATCTTTAAATATTATTCTCCTCTTAAAAAGTTAACAGAACAACAGATTTTGCTTAAACATGTAATTTCTGAACAATAAGAAATATAAAACTGCAATGTCTGGCATTACTGACTTGTCTGTGATCCTCAATGATTTTCCAAAACATGAAGCAAAATTAGGAACACTCTGCAAGATCAGGGACAGTTTGGCTATGGTTCCATTTAGTAGCCCCTTCAGCCCACTGCGACAGCATACATTTCTGGGGCTATTTTTTTTTACCACTTCTTAAGATCACAGCTGAAATGGTTGCCTGTTTGGAGAGGAGAGGAAGCATAGCTCTCAAGTATACCTCACTACAAATAATATTCCAAATTTTAAACATTTAAAATTCCTTGTTCAACAGTGTTAGACAATGAAGAGGTCTATCATACTTTCATTGATGTGATTTTTTGTTTAACAAATATCCATGATAAATAATATTGAATTATAATTTTGCATTAAAACAAATGTTTTAATAAGTATGAAAAAATGTTATTAAGCATGCTGTGAGCTTCTTATCTGAAGATGTTAGTATGTCTTCCTATGTCCCAGACTGGGTCCATTCGTTCCACACAGTGTGAGAGGTAATGTTCCATGTTTTGTCCATCTGTCACACACACACATGAGAAGTAACATTCCACATTTTGTCCATTTATTCATGCTGTATGACAGTTAGTGTTCTACATTTTGGAAATGGAAGGTTGAGAGCTAAAGGAGGAAGAAAGCAAATGGCAGCCTAAGGCTGAGCATTCACATTAAGGACAGTGCTGCTGTGGTTTGGTGGTAGGAGATAGAGCTTAGTCTGTATGAAAGTTCCAAGCTGAAGTTCATTACTATGATTTGATGTTTTTTCAATTTTCTGGAAGTAAAACAGATATGGCTGTGGACAGTGGCATTGCACACACTATCCACACCACAATGCACTTGTATTTATTTAGTTTTTATTTAACTTTTATGGCACTGGGTGTAATAGTGGGGTGCCCTATTGCAGCAAGTGGAAATCCATTACATTTTTTTTTCATTCTCTTCTCAAGGAGACATCAGGAATACAGAGAAAGTGGCCATCATTTGTTTGTGGCAAGTGATGTATGAAAACAAATGGCAGCTACAAGATCAGTTGCAGAGAACAGTATCTGTTAATGAGCAATGTAAACATTATATTTATGTGGTTCCTTCACACTCAAAGATAGTGTACCATCTCAGAAGGAATATATTCCACTCTATCACCATTTATGTGTTATATTCCACTCTGTCACTATTTATGTATTATGTACCCAAATATCTTATATGAGTCTCTAATTTTTTTGTATTGTGAACTTCTACCAGGGACATATGGCCTCTTTCATATAAAGCTATTAAATCCAGATTTTTCAGTGTTTTTGTTATTGCATTCTGATATTATGCTAGGTTTCAATCTGGGAGATATTTTACCTGTGCACAAACTGTCAGGTAAAACTAATCTGAATATATGTGCACTAAGTTCACTTCATGTCAGAAGTAACACTGTTGTGTATTTCACCAGAAAGTTTGTTTTCACTGGTAAGATGGGTACAGTGCCATGGTTTCAAGCAGTTAAAGCTGTGGAGTCAAATTCAAATGTAAACTGCACTGGAAACTGTGAGATATAAATTGTACTCAAATACATTTTGTAGCTGAATGCATAGCTATCATTAGCTAAAAGTTTTATAATGATTTCTCAACCTGTGACAGGGACATAGCCTTTCAGAAACAGAACCCCATGGTTTTAGTTTATGGGACTTTACTGCCAGGCTGACATTTTCCATTATATTCATTTTCTACTGTGGATTTCAAGGGGAAACCTCTGCTCAGAATGTTGAGTACAATAATGGCCTACAGTACTTCTTTACTGAGTTTTTATTCCATCACAAGTAAAAATTCTATTAATTTCTCCTGAATACAGCACAAACTTTTTGTTACAAGGTGTGTGTGTGTGTGTGTCATTGGAGTTGGTATGACCAGTTAAGTGCATCTTGTATATGAGGGTTATGATATATTATTCTGAGTAAATTTGCTGTAATATATTGTACAGTTACAGAGAAATTGTCCATTATTGCTAGGTACCACCAGCAGTCTTATGTAGCCATTTGGATGTCCTGGTTTTGCAATTTGTTTAATAAAAAAATCTTATATTGCGTTTTTCAAGCTGTTAAACTCAGCATGTATCTGAGTCATAGTACTGGTGTGTTAACATAAAATAAAAACAAAACTAATACTCCTTTCCAAATAAAAGTACTATTTTCTCTCATTTTCAATGTTTTAACAAAATATACAAATGCTGATGCCATGAAAGATATAGCCATATCCGAGACTGTCTTGCCTACTTTTCATAAAACCAATCATGCTGTTCTCATTTGAAGTTATGATGGAATTCAGGCAAGAACATCTTTTATAAATCAACACTGTAAAATGTTTACAAACTAGTCAGCTGAAAACAAATGGTGCAGCTATCTGTTCTTTTCATACTAAAATAAACAAAAGCTATGAAAAAAACATAAATACATAATACTGGTGTGATATCAAACCTAAAAGGAGTGTTTTCATATATGTATGCACTGAAACATGAAAATGAAATTAAACATTTTTTGTTAATTTCAAAATGCCTGCTCCTTGACTTCTTTGAGAATAGTAGACCAAGTCCAATGGTGATTTACATATACTTATACCAGTAACATCACCTGAATGTGTCATAAATAAATGGTTAACCATTTCAGAGATATAGGTTTTTAAATTAAAGAAATAAAGTAGCCTAAAACAATCAATATTTTGGGGACAGACCTGAAAATGCTCATCAGTTAAAGGGTTAAATGTGCAATTAGTAGTTAGTATTCCATCAGTAACTATGAAGGTACATCAGTGCGCATCCACAATCTTGAGTTTCCAGTGATTCAACAGGAGATTTTTAGACATTAAGGAGCATTCTTCCAGTTTTTGTAAAGTGTGATATTTTTATAGTGTTTTTGTATCTCGGGTTTCACTCCTTATTTGGCAGTGCTTGGATAACTTCAGCACTTAATTCAGTGCATTCTCTATGATAATTTCAGGGTACTAATTTAAGACAGAATTCAAAGAATTTTCCTAGAGCTCACTTAAACTGCTGTGGCCAAAAAAAGATAGTTTAGATAAAAATGGGAAATGTGATTCAAAGTCATGATTAGCTGCTATGAGGAAAAACATTATTGCCAGCTGATTTGCATGTCTCTGAATCATCTAATATCATAACTAGTGCTAATCAGTTCTTTCCTGCAGTAATCACCACTGGCATCCCTTTAATTATTTTGATACAGGCACCCCCCCATTCACTCTCCCACACCCATGCATACATTCAATCATACACACACAGACACAAATACACACATACAAATATACATCCGTACTATTCAACAGTCCCTGATTTTACAGAGCATCTTTGATATTGCCTTTTATATTTGACCTGTCCCTCATAAATCATAAATGACTGCAGTCAATCAATAAACATTGACACTAGAGTTTTACACTTATTATTGTACAGAAAATGTTTTCTGATGCAGAACCTTTCATTCTGTAACATTTTATTAAGTGAGAAGGAACAAAGTTTAAAAAGTGTCCCTGGTGTTTAGTGTTCCTCTTCCCATATTACAGGCTTTACATGTTAGTCTTACAGGAGATGAGAGGTATGGAAGGTTACCTTCCCCCCACACACAAATTCACATACAATCCCACAAACATAGACACTCACCATACATGAGACACACACGCGCGCGCGTGGGCATGTGCACACACACACACACACACACACACACACACACACACACACACACACACACACACACACATCCTCACCCAATCACATTCACGGACACATTCACCTATTCACCCATACACATGCACACACACCTGCTCTAATAATTCTCTAGGTAACCACCCATGCAAACACACACACAAACACACACACACAAACACACTCATGAGACCACTTATACCCCTACAAACATGCACGCATGCTGCCAATGGTTTGCTATCTCAAAAGCGATGTTGATTCTACTGAATCTGGTAATACTGACTCCATAACAGTGAATCATAAAATGCTGAAAACACAGTATGCCAAACACACGGACTTGCCCCACCCCTTCTGAACCTATGTTAGTGATTGCTCCTGGGTCCAGAGCAGTAGGAGTTAAAGGACTGGGTTTTTTTTCTTGATGTTTTGTGCTTTCCATGTACTGGGATTTGCTGTTGTGGAGTCGGCGTAACCAGATTTGGTAGAAGTAGTGTAGCTCTTGTGATTTGGCTGCCAACACATAAATAAGCACTCATACTCCCCACCACCAGCATGTACTTTCCACTGCTACTTACCTAAGATTTCCTTTTACATGGTCTTCCCATTGACTACAATGGGGGGATGCAGAATTTTGCCATTAACATGGCCAGCCATGCTAAACTATGCAGCTCTGTGATTTCCTGAATCACTTGTCTGTTTAACCACCCTAAGTGGAGGCATTTCCAGGGAAGAGCACATGGCTAATAATCATGGACTGCTCCTCCAGAATGCTGAATCAGCAGTTAGCATGGCCATGGGGCTGCCCACTGCTTTGATTGTACCAGCCATGTAGAATCACTGTGGTGGTCATATTTTGGAATCAGAAAGGGCTACCACTAATGTTTTCCACCCCATTTAGGGCTTATCACTGGTGGTAGCCCCTTCTAAATCCTAGCCATACACTTGTTGCCTAGTTCACATGATCTATAATACATTTAACAGCTTGTGTTACTTATTTTCTGTGCCTGTGACAGTGCATTATCTCACTTCCTTCTGGCTTCAAGGTGGCTGTTCTTTCTTTGCAGTGCTTTATTTGGTCGCACAATTCTTTCCATTTCAAATATTTTCTGAATGACATATATAGTCCACAATGACAGTTTCTACTGCCTTTGTTTCTTAACAGCATTTTGGACTGTTCATGCAACTTTCTGGGTATATAGTTCACCATTGCAGTCACCCCTGGTTTTGATATCATCACTATATTGGTAAAGACAGTTCTACTACATCTGGATGAATTAATTTTGGTTGTAGCTTCAGCCAGACCAAAAAAAATGAAGAGGCTTCATTCACATGAAAAGTAAAAAGTATTTTGGCATGGGGGCAAGATCCCCTGCATCCTCCATGTGGGGGATTGGCCTGCCATACCCTTCTTATTTTGTTATACTAAGTCCAGGAGAAGACTGAAAACCTCAGAATCTTTGAATTACTAAATCAGACTGCAATGAGAGTAATTCTTAATTGAAAACAGTGTCTGATGAGTTGTTATTTCTTATTTATTTATTTTTTTTTTGCGTATTGCAGGGATGTGTACTTGATGAGCTTAAACCCTGGCCAGTTTATACCTAACCAAGGATAGGGAAGCTGGTGGGAATTACAACTTTGTGTTATAACGTTTTAAAGTGTTGCAAGGCAGCAGACTGTTGTACTTTCTAGTGTTTCGGTATGTTTACACTGTATGTGCAATATTTTATACTTCTGTTATGTATGTTACCAGGTTTTTAACATTTGATCTTGTGACTATGATCTTCCTGCATCTGGTCTTTTGGCATTAGGGATATAGCTCTGCTCTCTTTGAACTACTGTGCATCGAATAAAAAAAATAATTAATCTTTCTCCTGTTACACTAATGTTCTGCTCTGTATATCAGCTGTATTTTAAGCATCAACACTGGCATCAACCCACTTGTTTTCATTTTGTACACGGAGTCAGGATGTCACATCAACAGTGACCAAATCACCAAGCCACACCACCAGCTGGATAGCTGTACTTTGTATAAAAGTATTTTATGCTTTAGGTTGTATCGACTGGCTTAACTGTCTCCAGTTCCATGTGAGTAGTTTTCCAAGTCTTAACTTGTAAAAAGGATCATTTTGGAATGGTCTGCCTATAAAGTTGACAAACCGTAAGTAAGTAAATGAAACACATCTAGATCAAATCAGAGCTCCAATGAGAATGAAATGCATGTTTTCTGATGGTTGTATAAATGCCGGTATACGTGTGTCAGATAGAATCCTGCACTCCATTAACACAGACCTTTTATTCATTGCAACTCTAAATTGTGGGTTCAGTTTAGATGTGACATCTGAGCCTGGATTAACAACCACATCTTCTCATAATGTTACAATATCTGGAACATCTCTATTTTTGCATTCCCATTTTCTGAGTGTATTTTGTTAGAGCAAATAAAAAGATGATTGAAGATCAAGAGATATAAACGTGCAAGTCTTATTAAACATCGTACATAAAAATATATGCTGCTGAGTGGCAGTCCACTTTGAAAGAAGACTGGATGCTCTAAGTATAAAGTAACTATTTTATGTTGGAGACAGGGAGTTAATAAATTGCACGAATAGTAAACATCCAAGGGCCTAGTCTTCAGGTACTCTGTGTACTTCTGGAGAGGTTCCGTTGTGAATTTTAACTTTACAGGATAGACATTGCCTTGCGAATTTTTGGCTGTATAGAGGTTTTGTTGTTTATATAATGTGTTGTCTTGTGACAGGTTGTCAGGAGGATACCAAATAAGTGCAGCTGATTTATAAGAAGTAAGTGATTTAAAGTGTTAAGTAAAAAAATGCGCCAGTTAGTTTACCTTTGCCTGTTGGTTGTTATAAGGAAAGGATTTATTATGGATATCAATGGTCTAGTCATGTGCAAGAGAGTTAAATAAAATAAAGATGAAGATTACATGCATGCACAGATAGATATAGATATACATACATTATATATATATATATATATATATATATATATATATATATATATATATATATAGACACACACACACACACATAGACATTCTACTAAGATAGTATGTTTGAGTCAATCCACCGGGAATTAATGGCTAAGTACATTACTTAGTAGCTGAGAGTCATGATATATTTTTCTGAAAATGTTACCCTGATGTTTGATTTACTGTACTACTATATGTATGTATCTTCTACATTTTCTATAAGTTTTCCTTTTTGTTGGGGGGGGGGCTTTACATCCCCCACAATCTAGCCATATTATGTCCCAGCAAGAAAAGAAACTTGTAGCTGCCACTGGGAGTCTGACATCAGTGTATGAGAAAATTATTTGAACATTTCTTGTCCCATGATGTTGTGACTCATCTTATTGACAACTATTTATTATTTGTCACTCTTGACTTAATTTATTAATTGAATGGTATTCGTTTTGTTGTATTGTGTGTTTTTCCATTCACTTTGTCAAAGGAAATTAAAAAATAGTCTATTTTGCCTAAGGCTACATAATCTCACAATTCTTCTATGTCTGTTAGGGCAGCTTTGCAGTCAAAGCTCCCCACATCAAGGGTGCTGGCAGGGAGGCCTCTCTGAAAAAACTGTTAACAGTTCGTATTTTGACATTTTTTTAATTTGCACATTAGTCAGTTGTGATTCCATGATAGGGCATTCTTAATATTATTCTAGCCTGATAATGTATAACCCTTTGTCAGCTAGTGATTTTACAATTTAATATTATGGTGTGCCATTTTCCTGCGGCATTATCTGCTAAGAGAAAGTAAACTTCAGTGATATAGAACATGTGTTACATCTAAGAAGAAAACCCTGTCTCAAGGCTCCTGTGCCCCGGCTATAAATACATTTTACTGGCTACAGATGGAAAGGGAACACCAAGCTTTGAATAAAACGGCACTTTTAATACAAGATTTGTGAATAATAAAAAAGAAAATTCTACCGATATAAAGATAAGATGGCGAAGGTACATGACTGTCTAAACGTAGCCCTACATAAGCATTGCTCATGAAAATAATGAAATCCACTAAGCAGACATTAGTTTAGAATACACATAATCTGTCAGGAAAGGATCTTTACTGAACCCAGTAGATCAGATTCTATTGTACTGAAAGCTTGTTCCTTTTATTGAAAGTAATCATTCCACACTTTGCTTGTCAGTTCTGCCACCCTCCCATTTTCACAAGATTGATAAAATAAATGCTATCATTGCAAGAAACCCCCTTGTGAAGAATATCAGACTAATCAACCTCGGGAAATGGTCGATGAGCAATCAGCTTCCCACAGCTACTTCATAAGTCATGATTTAATAAGTTATGGTGAGTGATACTATGAGCTCCACCGCAGAAAACACGTCACACACAACTACTGTTAATATAGTGTACGCCTCATTTGACAGGAAATACATGTCCATACTAAACAAAAGAAACACAATAATATTGCATAGAACTCCGGTTAATAAATCATGTACCCTGCTTGATAAGAATACATGACTATGGTAAAAAACAAAACACAATAATTATGGGAACCACACACACACACACACACACACACACACACACACACACACACACACACACACACACACACACACACACACACACACACACACACACACACACACACACATGCAGACAAACAGACACACACATACACACACACACACACACACACACACACACACACACACACACACACACACACACACACAATTTGCAATTTATGACGTAAGCAATGCAGGCCAAATTCTTTGCCAAGTAAACTCAGAATATGCATAGACACTGTCCTTGGCTGCTAACTTAGAGGCTGACATAACATGTCATTTATAAAACATGTCAAAGCACAAAACCTCTGTGGGTATTTCTGAAATATTGATTTTGAGGCACTGCTGAGGTCAAGCTTTGTTTGCAACTTGGTAGATAAAAAAACATGAAAAGTGTAGGACACAATGGCTTCTTTTAGAGGAGTGTTGTTTTCAGGGTCTACAAAATGGTGGTAGAAAGCAGATGCTCAAGTGAAGTTAGAAGTTATGACAAATTTGTGTGAATCATGTTTCACAGCTGTCCACTCTGCTTGAAAAGATATGAGGACAAAAGAGGATCATCAAAGTTTCAGATGCATCTGGCAACAATTTTGAGTCCTAGTTTGTGAAACTTTCGTATTATAAATAAAATTGGCAGAAACTTTACCATTGTTCTGAATCAGTGTTTCAGGCTTTTCCCCAATGATCTAGTTACACAATAATACACAAAGCTTTAAGATGGCAGTCATGAGGAATTTTATTGTGCAGTAAAATTTATAATTCTGCAACTAGTGCAGTTATTCCACACAACCAGTCACATTTCGGAAATTTCTTCCTATAGTCATAAGTCATTAATTCTTGTAGCCTTTCTGCAGTACAGTAAAATATGTCACATGAAGGCATTTATGTATGAATTACACATTAATATATGAAGAAGTTACCTTTATACCTCTATAAAGATCTGTATGCCACAGCTAACTGCTACGAGGTTGTTGGCTGCTGAAGCAGCTGAAAATAAATTATTTTCCTTTATGAGGGTCTGTGTAAGAAAGACTTTCACTGTGTACTTATATCTTTTTGTACTCTTTGCATTAATTCACTACTTGACTAAATCATAAATTGGATTAGAATTTGTATTGACTTAATTTATATTATGGTGCTGCCTGTCTTATTGTGCTTAAATAAAATGCAGTAATGAGAAAAATTAGATAATTAACTTTCACTAGTACTAGGAAAGACATTAGCACAGCTTCACTGGAAGTACGTCATCTCTTAGCTGTATGATGAATCTATTTTTCTTGAAGGGTAAGAAAATGGAAGGGTTTTATAACTACATACTAACTGGGAGGGCAGCGTGCCTGAAAACCTGGGGGTATCATCTGTCAAAGCTTACTTAGATGAATTATATCAAAATAAATAATGGATATCATAGCAAGAAATGCAATATATCTGGGGAAGCAGACCTTAGGAATGATGGACTGTCAGTTAAAATGATGGCTCTATATTAGTGTTCTACTGTCTTCAGTCAGCATTATATTCTTATATTAGATAGAACTGTAACTATAAGCAAGAAAGGGCTCTAATCCATGACTCTGTGTGTTCCTGGATCTTATTCTCAAACCTTTTAATTGTATACAAAGCCAAATGCTGAAGGTGAAAAGGAAATCCTACAGCAGAAGATATGACTTTCTCCTTTTTATCATATTATTTTTATGCATTTTTATTTTATTCAGTTGTTAACCAACTAATACTTCTGGCATGACCTGGCATCAAAAGCAGGGGTACTAACTTAATCAGTTACAAAGAATGCAAGTAGAGGTGGTCAGAATCAAATAAGGACTAAATGATGTATTTAGCACTCATAGAATCCATAGAACTATTGCAGATCTAAGCAGGTTAAGCTATTCTGGTAAATGTAGTTGCTGTAAGATGTGAAGGTGCTCTCTTTTTTCTATGTCTTCCTCTTTTGTTTGCTCTCTTTCTTCATCTGGAAATTTGTAAGACATTAATGAAGCAAGTAAGGACTTCAGGCAAAAGTGTAACTAGCTTCCATCAGTATCATACAACATGGCAAATGCAAGGGCTCTGAAACTACACTCTAGGGTTAAAGAATAAAATATGGGGTGAGTGAAGGTATGAGTACAAAACTGGCTGATGTGGCACAAAAGCCATTTGTGTAATTGTTGTGTGAGTTGTATGTTGTAGAAGGTTTCCAGGAACAATGTTCACAGACCTTGACAACAGCCCCATTGTCAAATGCTGTTTCCCTTCAGAATTCAAACTTCCACAAGAATACAACAGTTTTTATAAATGTGAATGTCCAGTTCATGCTTATCCATGCTTCTCACGTTTTATTTTATTTTGTTTGTTAGTTTCCTTTTAACAACCAGATTACTGAACCCTGAGACCATCTGGCAAAAATTAAAGTGACAAGGAATATAACAGCATAACACCTAACTACCTCCATCTCAGATCTTCCAGTTTTGACCTGTGAATGAATAGGTAAACATTTATATGATCCTTGGTGTGCTATTTTTTTTTTTTTTTGGTAACCCTTAGATGCAGGACTCCAGGAACTGAACTGGGGCTTAAATTTTACATCAATGTGTGGCATCGCTGCCCTGCAAATATTTACTAAACTGATATGTCACAACATAGTCTCATTATCACCCGAATCTTTGGGAATAAGAATCAAAGTGAATTGTGACCATTGCGTTACCTTTCACATTCTGCAAGGCTGATATGTTTCAAACGGGTACCTGCATAATTTAGTGTGCGGTCTATTATTACATTTGGTATTGCTGGAATGATTTTTCAATTTGCTGTTCATATGGCAGTTAATGTAAGGATTAAAATGAGCAGACATTTCAGGTTGAAGGTCACTTACTTTTAAAGACCAGTTACTGAAGCTTTATTTATTCCAACATTTTTAATCTGGCCGAACAAGCATTCATTAATTGCCATTAACAGAATCTTGAGTAAAGGGCATCAGCCATGACCCCTGTCCAGTTCAATTCTTCCCTGGTATAAGTGTATATTTAATTCTCGGTCAGGGATAAAAGTAGGAGAAGGCATTCACATTTTCTACAAATCCTCCTTGTAAATCTGCACGTTTGCTCAGCCTTCTTCTCACAATGGTTATAACCCAAAGTAACTTATTATCCCAGTAGTATTAGTCTATGAAGCCAATGTGTTTTTGCAGAAGCCTATCTCCCTGCAACATCAACTGTAGATAAACTTCAAGACCTTATTTTTAAACATCTTAATGTTTCGTCTCCCCATAAAACATTATCATACTAGGAAATTCTAACCATAAATGCTTCTATCTCATACATGACATTAATGGATTTATTGCTGACTGTCAATACATTTGGTTCGAGAACCACCATGACCTGTCTTTAAAACCAGTAGCTACAGTCTCCTAGATATTTTAGCTATTAGCATCCCTAAAAATGTGACATCTGCTAAATGCACTCTCCAACACTTCATGATAGATATTCCCCTCCAGTCACCAGAGTCCATAAACCAAAAACAAATTAATGGGTAACAAAAGAATAAAAACACACATAAATATCATAGATCAAATATGGACCTCCTGAAAACACTTTATAAAACAATAACTCATGAAACATATTTGTTCTGCAAAGAAAGTGATACCAATTGGTATTGCATGTTGAAAGGCATTATTTCCCAGGCCCGGAAATATTATCTCCTTTGTCAAACAAGGCACTTCTGAAAATAAGTTAACCTTTTAACAGAGCATTCCTCCAAAATAAAGGCTGAATCTGCTAATCACATCCAGACCTGCTACAGTCCCACTTCATTCACTTTCTCCCTTATTCAGTTTTCACAGCTCCAGCATAATCAACACCACAAAACAATAAACTAATGCTAACACCCCCCCCCCCAATTTCACCATTAGGTGTTCATTGTATTGAAAGAAAAACAACCTGAAACCTCCTTGAAATAATTCCCAATAATGCAAGCTCAGATCCTAATCTTTTCCTCCCTAATCGACTTGGATCATTTTCCTTTTGGTACCCATTCCACGATTCCCATATTTATGCTGTCTGACCCTTTCCATTCGTGTTAGTATGTCATTTGTTGCATGACTGGTTATTTATTTTCAAGTGCAGTGCAGGCTTTTATAACTAATGTTATACAGCAAAATAATGCATGCACATTATGTATTACAACTGTATTTCGGCATTTTTACACTTACTTGAGTACTGGTTTATTGCAGCTGCATTTGTTATCTGCTTGCATCTCTTAATGCATTCTTTTGTACATCACATTTGATTCCTATATTTAACTAAATCTATTTTTAATAAACATTATGTGCATAAACAAACACACTTTCCAAAATTATAATATAATTGTTAGCAGGGAAAATCAACAAAAAGAAATAAAAATTTAATCTTTTAAATCATCTTGCCAAAGTACATGCACCAAAGTTTGTGTTCAAGAAGTAAGTAACAAATTAATTTCTGAAAAAACAAATCAGTGGGTGGGGGCTGAGAGAAAATCTAGTTTAAACTAATTTGTAACATACCAGAAATGAAGAAGGAAAACAGCATTTAAATATGACTAGACTTTGTATTTTGTGTGTGCAAACGTAGTGTGTGTGTGTGTGTGTGTGTGTGTGTGTGTGTGTGTGTGTGTGTGTGTGTGTGTGTGTGTGTGTGTGTGTGTGTGTGTGTGTGTGTGTGTGTGTGTGTGTGTGTGTGTGTAGGTTCATAGGTATGTACTAGGCTAGCTGCACTTGTGGGCCATTTTAAGCCTAGCCAATGTTCCTTTTTGTGCTTGAAATAACATATCTCATTTGGCTAGAGATTGGCCTTATCCATGGTTGATAATTATATAAAAATCCCTAATGAGAATAACTGGGATCATACCATAGATAATTTGAGGGGCCCATGCATGGGATAAGCATTTAGGAGCTGCCTCTGTCTATTAGTAGTACAGGGAGCAGTCCTGGTGTAAACGTTCTGTTTCCCATCCATAGATCCAAGTTGCAGATGCATATGGACAGGGTTGAACTTTGTTTTGTGTGCATGGGGAGACTGCTCAATAGGAGTGGTATCCTCTGCAAGATATAATCATCCCGCCAAACTGTTCTCTTGATGTTGTAGCATATGTTTATATCCCTAGACCAAGTATTTCTGATGCTGTTTGACCTGTTGTGCAGTAAATCCATCATTAAGTGGTCAGAGGATGACTTGTATGTCAGACCCAGGTCACCTCTTAGCAGTCTGTAGGATATCGTGTATAGTGTCAGGGCTTTGATTCAGTCCATGTAGAACATGTTGTTTAGGTTTTGCATCCTTTTAGCAAGTTATCTCTGCAGGCATTCCATCCATTGCATGTATCTCGACAAATACAAGAGGGCATTATATTCTATGACTGGCCTAATGAGTGATAAGTAAAGGGGGGCAATAACATCCCTAGATCTAGACACAATCCCTTTATTTATAATCTGTGTAATATAGAAGGACTTTCTTACAACAACAGACACGAGACATATTGTAAATGTGGTAGTTCCTTGAGGTAGATGACTTCCCAAGGATAAAATAATGCATTTTTGGCATTATATGAAGTGCATGATTTTTGCACCAGTTACTTATTTGAGACAAACCTTTCTGCAGGATGGTCAAGTCATTTGGGATTCAATGACTACTCGTAGCTTGCAGTCATCTGCAAGCATAGTCATCCAGACCCCTTTGGTATTGAATTTTACTTCAGAAAAGTAGATGCCAAAAAGGAAAGGCTCGAGCACAGAAACCTGGGCGACTCCAGTGGTGACTGGACTCTTTGTGGAGGTAACTTCCCCTTTTTTGATTATCTGCATCTTATCTGTGACCAGCAGGTGACATAGGGGTTTACGCCCAGTTTATTTAGCTTTTGTACTATGTCTGAGTGGAGAATTGTGTCAAAAGCTTTGGCCAGGTCTGAGTATGTGGTGTGTAATGTTTTGCATTCATGCAGTGCTTTAACCTTTTCAAAAAAAAATCTACCAGGTTGAGTAAGTATGACCTTCCCTTGACAAATTCAAACTGAGATGGATTCCCTATATCCTGAATGATTAATTCCATAGTAAGTCTTTCCATGGCTTTGCATATGGGGCTGGTCAGACTTATAGGCCTATAACTGCTCGGGTCTATGGAAAGTCTTACCTTATGCAGGGCAATGACTGTAGCTGTTCTCCATTCACTTGGAATAAGATCTGCATGGAAGCTGAGACTGAACAGTGTTGTTTGGGGTGTGGCTAAATCATGCTTCATGTTATTTAAGATGCATGCAGGGGATACTGTCGGGACCTATCAATGCAGTATTTTTAGCTTTTGATAGCACTTTTAGGATTTAGCCTTGTATGATCGCTGGAGAGAGGCCAGTTTCAGGTGTATTTTGAGTGACAAAAGGAGGGGAGAGAGGGGTAAAGTTAAAGACAGTAATTTACAAGAATCCACAAACCTAGCAATAAGGAAACTACTCTGGACTGGATCCTTATTAATAGCCACCCTGAAACTTATACTCCAGGAACCCTTCCAGATGACATTAGCGACCACATGCTTACCTACATTATTAGACAAAAAGTCCATATTCCAACTACTCATAACCTCAAAACCTCCTGCTCAAAAAACATTCTTTAACCCAGACAGCTTTCTAACCAAATTGCAAGCATGTGACTGGTCACCACTAACCCATCTAGAACTTGATGATTCCGTTACTTTAATACTAACTTTCTTCAAATCCTTGACTGCCATGCACCTTATCGCACTACTAGAATAAGAAGCAAATCTGCCCCATGGCTCACAAAACAAACTAGACAGAAGATACTCCTTAGAAATAAAATCTGGGCAAAATGGAGAGCTACCAAATGCCCAACAAACCACCTTCACTATAAACAGCTAAGAAATGCCACCAAGAAGGATATTCTTAGGGATAAAAAAGATTTCTACCTTCAACTACAACAAACCAGCCAACAAACTCCTCAAAAGTTTTGGTCTGGAATAAACACACTTCTTCAGCCAGGCCACACCACTACTCCAGACCCAGCTGGTTTCAACCATAATAACTCCAACCAGATCCCTGATGCCTTTAATAACTACTTTACTGAAGCCATTCTAACCTTAGCTAATTCTTTACCACCTTTCACTACTTCCCAATCTAATACCTGCAATACTTCACTACCTACCTTTCAGATACAACCTGTATCTACATCCCTCATCTGTAAGCTACTTCAAAAACTGAAACCTTGCACCCCTTCTGCTGACCGTCTCCCATCTGAATTCCTACAAATAGCCGCAAAAGCCATAGCCTATCCCATCTCCATCCTTATTAACAGAACTATTTCGGAAGGCAAAATCCCTGCTCTATGGAAGATATCCCACATCATCCCTCTACAGAAAGGTGGTCCTTCTACTGAGCTTCAAACTATCGCCCTATTGCTTTACTCTCCCCTTTAGCTAAGATCATGGAAAAGTGTGTTCACAAACAATTACTTAACCACTTACTACAAAATAACCTACTTGCAAACTGCCAACATGGCTTTAGGCCATTCCATAGCACATCGACTGCCCTCTTATCCTTTACCGACTCTATATATACAAATCATAACAATAACTCTTTTTCCTCTGCACTATTTATTGACCTGTCGAAAGCCTTCGATATGGTTAACCATAACTTACTACTAGACAAACTAAATGCCCATTCTCTCCATCCACAAGCAATACAATGGTTTAGGTCTTATCTGGAAAATAGACAGCAAGCAGTACTTTGGCAGAACAATTTGTCTTTGCTACTACCAGTTAATACTGGAGTACCCCAGGGCTCTATCCTAGGTTCCCTACTCTTTTCTTTATTTATTAACAATCTACACATGGACATACCTCAAGCCACCTACATTCAATATGCTGACGACTCCACCTTAATCTGTACAGCTAAGAATATAGCCACTCTCCACTCCCTTACCCAAACTGTTTTTCAAAATGTTGAAAACTGGTTTATGCAACACTGCCTCCTCCTAAATCCCAAAAAGCTAACTACTGCTTTTTACCCCTACTCACAAATCACCTACTCCTTTCTTTGCTATAACCTCTAACAATGGTACCAACATTACCCCAGATACTACAACCCGCCTACTAGGTGTAACAATTGATAATCGTCTCAGCTATGATGAACACATCAACTCCACTATAAAGTCTGTTAACAAAAAAATTGGTACCCTCTGTAGAATCAAACCCTTCCTTACCCCTTCTGCAAGAAAAACTATTGCTCAAACCCACCTCATTTCTACCCTTTTCTATGCCTGTGTTATATATACTAACCTTTCCAAAAACAACCTCTCTAAACTCTCCACCTGTTATAATAGCATAGCTAGATTCATCACAAGCTCCCCCTTTAAAACTCACCACTGCCTTAACCTCAAACAACTAGGATGGGTAGAATTGAAAAACCATATACTCTGTCAACAATTACTAATTACTCAAAAGATCCTATACCACCCTAACAACACCCCTATCCTCACCAATCTAATTACACCCTATACAAATCTATCCACACTCCGCTCTGCTAATAAGCTTCTAGTTTCCTCAAATAAAGCTAATAACAAAGCTGGGGATTCATTCTTCTCAAACACTGCAGGAAAAATCTGGAACCAGCTTCCGTCAGAATTATCTACCCTTGCGTCTACTTCTCTTTTTAAAAAACATCTTAAAGAACATCTAAACACTCATTGACTTTGTCCATGCACTAACCTAGACTGATATTTTCCTCACTTTTTCACTAACCCCTTTCCCTACTCCTTTAACCTAAGTCTCCAAAACAAGTTACTACTCTTTCTTTGAATTATGAGAATAACACTTGTGTTCTCTTCCCTACCTGAGACTTGTTCATACCTTCTACTGGGTTTTGTATAATTATTTAGTAGAATTTCTACTAAATCTGCTATAATTTAAAAATGTATCATTATTACTGCTTTTAGACTAATACTACTCTGTACTGTATTCCTGTATGTTTCTTTACATTGTTAACTGATGTAGTTCAAAAATGTATTATTATTACTCCTTTTAGACTAATACTAGACTGTACTGTAATCCTTTATGTTTCTATACATTGTTAATTTTGTCACTGTTCATGCGTGGAGCTTTTCTCCCCGGGCCTCTACTGAAAATGGACATATATCCAGCTAGACTAGCCCAGTTAACAAATGTAAAATAAAACAAATAAATAAAATAAATTATAGGCCAGTAGGTTCTCCATAGCCTCAGCCTCAGTTTAGGTAACATTGCTCACAATCAACTCAGCGCAGCACACTGCTGCCTTGTGCTTTTGAAATTATGAACATCACTAAAACATGCCTTTAGATTGCCTTTGGCTTGGATAGTTATTTTAGCCTCAAACATGGCTTTGGTGGATTTTATTAAGTTGTTAGTTTGTTTCAGTGACAATGGCATTCTGGGAATTACTCTTCTTACTTTTTGTCAAAATTATTTTCCTTTTATAAGAAAGCTTGTTGATATTAAGGTTCCACATGAGGGTTTCTCTCTGGGGTGTGCCATGCACTTGCTCCTATGGGGTACAGCTGCAACAATGCAGCTGTTTACGTGCCGGTATAGTGTGGTGGTCTATTTTTCTGAGTATTCAGTGGAATTAACTGGGTTTGGTGGGGATTTGATGCTTGTTAATGTATTACTTAGGAGTAGATAGTTTGTGCATAAATAAATTTCTAAAGGTACCTTGAGTGGAAGGGATGTCTGGTTTCAGTTTTATTTTGAAGGAAACTGCTTTATGGCCAGACCTTTCAAGTGATGAAGATACATAAGGAATGGTACAAGATGCTCCCATATTAGTAAGGACACGATACAAGATGTTATTTCCCCTAGTGGGTACTCTCACTAATTGTTGCAGGGCATCTGTATTGACCAAGTCCAGGAATCTCTGTACGTGTGCACTAGTGGTGGTGTAGGTTTCCTAGTCTATAGCTGGACAGTTTAGATCACCTAGGAAAATGGTATTGGGTTGAATACTGAATTATTTTAGCTGCAGCTTTCTTTTGTCATTGAGGAAGTTCTGGTACTGGACCTTTATGATAGTTATTTGGACATGCTTTATCAGCCTTTATGTAAGTCTCTTCTGGATGTAGATTGAGACACCTCCACCTTTTTCCCCTTCTGTACAGTAGGTGGTATAAACATGTGGAAGACATTATAGCCCTGCACAGGCCAGAGTGCTCACCCATGTCTCAGTCACTACACAGACATCAATGTCCTCCAGGGTGAGAAGGGCTTGTAGGGAATGGAGTTTCTTGTTTAGCATTGATCAGTAACACCTTCATATTTTCCTTTGCTTGTTTCTATATGTTGGTAGGCTTATCAAGATGGCATTGCCTAAAAAAGGCACCATGGGGGTGGGCAATGTCTTTGCTAATAATCAATAGCCTAGAGGAGCAGATGTAGGCCATCCCTGGTGAAGCAGTGCAGTCTGTTGATCATATCCTCCCAGGCTGACAAATACTTGACTCCCTTTGAATGACACCAAAAGCTAAGCCTAATTAATAATGTCAATTATTATTTGCTAATATCACAACATCATCCTTGAAAAAGGAAGAATGCTACTTAATGCTAGGCTCATATCTGCTTTGGACACAGAGTCTGAGAGCTCCATCATGTCTCTGTTCATATAGCCCTTGGAGATATACCTCAAGCCATTGACACCAGTAAGAACTATGACAGAGCCATATTGGTACTTGTTGTGCATGCATGATTTAATGGATCCTATTACCAGACAAGCAACTAACTCTTACACTTTCCTTGCTCAGCCTGGTAAGAGGCACATCTGTATGTTTTAGAAATGGAGTCACCTAGAACAAGAACATTTGGTTGGGTCAATATCTGCCTTACAGGCTCAGCATCTGTGACTTTGGGACTCCTTGTGCTATGTGGGAAGGTAGGCTTAATTTGCTGAATGTATTTGTGCCTGTGTTGTGTTTAATATATATATACATATGATCACATTTAAAAATACTGTCACATTTAAAAATACTGATGTACAAAAACTGGAACAGCAAAAATAAAAAAAAAGAAGAAAAAAACTGACATGTACATTAATTGAAAAACACAATTCAAACTATCTTCTCTGAACTAAAACTATACCACCCAAATCGCACATAAAAATGATTGCAAAAAGAGACAAATAATCTCATCTGTGATTAGTGAAACACCAAAAAAATACATAACAATGCCATCAGACAAAATGTATCTGAATAATGGTACTGTTAAGGAAAGGGTTTTGTGGAAGGTAAAGGTTAGGGTTAGAGTTAGAGGCAGAGGCAGGGATACAGTTATGGTTGTGACACTGCCCCATCTTATCCATGAGTGCTAACACTAGACTTAGCCCTATCCATAACCCCAACCCTGCACCTTATCTTCCTAAAAATCCCTTTCCCTAATAGTACCAATACACAGGAACACTAAACATATTAAAACACTGCATTAAATGCATCCCCTTACTTAGCCATTAATCTAACCATAACATCCAAACCCTCGCACACATATTCCCACCCCTAATGCTTCCCAACTTACGTCTTCTAGCAAAATGAGAATTTCACAATCTGGATGCTCAGTAAACTCAACATTTGACAGAGCACTACACAGTTCATGTGGCTGACCACATGAACATTTGGCCATGAACTGCATTCACAAATGCGCACACACACACAAACACACATATTTATATCTCTATAGAGAGAGAGAGAGACAGAGAGATAGATACATCTAAATATATCTACGAACTTACATATAAATATATATATATATATATCTTCTTCTTCTTTCGGCTTTTCCCGGTTAGGGGTCGCCACAGCGGATCACCTTGTCCGCACATTGAATGGCAGTGGAGTTTTACGGTGTCGAGTTGCCAGCCCAGCGCCCAACCTTCCACAGAAGGCACACTCACACGCACACCTAGGGCCAATTTAGAGTGTCCAATCCACCTGCAGCATGTCTTTGGGATGTGGGAGGAAACCGGAGCACCCGGAGGAAACCCACGTGACCACAGGGAGGACATGCAGACTCCGCACAAAAGGCACCCCAGCCGAGGATCGAACCGGAGAACCGCCCTATATATATATATATATATATATATATATATATATATATATATATATATAGAGATATATATATATATATATATATATATATATATATATATGTATATATATATATATATATATATATATATATATATGTGTGTGTATATATATATATATATATATATATATATATATATATATATATATATACATATATATATAATATATATATATATATATATATATATATATAGATATAGAGAGAGAGAGAGAGATGCATTCCATTATATAGGAGGTAGCTATCCATTTTCAAACAACTACCAACATTCTAGTCTGATGTACCAAATGAATGTTGATTGTACAGAAGCAAAACCCTTACAGGGTACATGACATCAACTAGCAGTTGGGTGCAGTTAAGTAAGAACCACCCCTGATCATAGGCCTTTTTTTACCTACACACCAGGCCTGGCTTACTAAAACTAATCGATTCATAATTTGTTTTTGTCCTGAGTAAAGAACTATGATCAGAACTTGATATGTGTGTTCACCAGAAGTGCAGACCTGTTTTTTATACAATAAAAAGATGGGGTATAGACTTGGTAGCATTTCAACTGTTTCATTCAGTGGTACTGAAGCTTGAAGAATAAAACCTTTAAGATCCTAGTCAGCTATGGAGCATTTTGACGCTATACGGCTTTACAGAAATCAAAACTGATATCATTTTTTTCCACTTTCTTTTACCTCTCTTTTAGCTTCAGAAGTTAAAAGAGATGTAAAAGATTAAGAGACCTTTTTACGGTTGCATAATAGTATGCTTTAAACTTTCCGTATCTTGGTTGCAAAAATTAGGCATTCGTTTAATCAGTTTTTCTGGTAACTGCAATATTCTAACAAATGTCTTACTAGAACTGCATATACAACTTTCTTTAGTAAAGGTAAGAAGAGATTTGTAAAGCTCTTGTTAGACTAAAATTCTACCCTTCCTCCACATATAATTGACGTGGATTGCCTGTTTTTTTAACTTGTGCCCACTAATTTTGTTTGCCCATCTCTGACCACTAATTCCCACTCAGGTTATAAAGCTAGTTCTGCTCTATGGATATTGATAGTCTTAGTTCAACTTCGCATTTAGTTATTTGAGAACCTCTGCCACAATGTTATCTCTTTTCATTAACCATTTTTCTAAAGATGTTAGTACTTTCTTCTGCAATTTCATCTTCACCTTCTTGTATGCCACATAAGTAAATGATCCCTTTCACATCACATTTGATGCTTTTCCAGTGGTACATTTCCATGCACACATAGGGAAAATGATTGCCTAAGAACTTATTTATCAATTGGGGACCTACAGACACTGGATCCTACCCAGTTTGGCTTTGTTAAGGGCAGATCCTGCCTCTTAAACCTGGTCGATTTCTTTGAAACAGTCACCAAGGCCATTGACGAGGGGAAGGTGGTCCACACAGCCTACCTGGACCTCGCAAAAGCCTTCGATACAAAACCCCACTCGGGCATTATAGATAAGCTCACCAGCTTAAATATAAACCCCTATGTCACTAGATGGGTTGCAAACTGGCTCAAGGACAGAACCCATATGGTTAGAATTGCTGGAGTCATGTCAGACTCCAAACCAGTTACAAGTGGCATCCCACAAGGCTCAGTCCTGGGACCTCTCTTGTTCGGTATATATTTCTCGGCGGTACAGGCCAACACGGAAGGACTGTGGCTGACCAAGTTCGCAGATGACTGCAAACTGGGCGCCATAATCAACTCTCCAGCTGACACAAGCATCCTCCAAAAGGGCCTCATAGAAACAGACAACTGGTGCCAGAGCCATGGCCTCAAGCTAAACACCAAAAAGTGTATAGTCATCCCCTATGGCAAAAACAAAGTGCCCACAAATTACCACATAGGTGGTAATCCATTAAGTACAGAAGAAGTCATTAGGGACCTGGGGACCCAAGTTGATAGCAATCTCTCATTTGACAACCACATGGCCAAAGTGGTTAGAAAAACATTTTATATAGCCCACCTAATCATGAAGGGATTCACATCTAGATCAGGGGAGGGCATCGTACCTCTTTACTCATCCCTCATCAGGCCCATAATTGAGTACAATGCCCCTTTTGGGATGTACCTTACCAGACACCTGCAGCAACTGGAAAGACCCCAAAAGTACCTCACCAAGAGGATCAAAGGGCTCAAACAGATGCCATATGCTGCCCGGTTAAAGAAACTCCAGCTCTACTCAGTGGCATACCGCCTGCTCAGAGGCGATCTGTGCCTGATGTATAAAGCCATGTCCAACCCGGAATTAATGGACATGCTGCACCTCAGAAAATCCAAATCCCATCGAGCTACGCTCGAGAGACTTGAACCTCAGCACTGAAATAAATAGGACATGCTGGAGGGACAGATTCATAACCCAGAGGCTCCCTTCACTCTGGAATAAAATCCCAGTCCAGGTTAGGCAGAGTCCCACATTGACTCTCTTCAAGAGGAATCTTGATGAGTGGATGGGAGATCGTAGGTTTACCCCGGCTATCACTTCTGTGTCACTGTTAGACAGAGGCACAGTATACTAACCTCAAAAAAAAGGCATAGCAAAATTAATTTAAAATGGGTGGCGAAAGCCAAACACACTCTGGCTAGGCTTATAAATGCCCTAGGGCAGATAGCCTAGTATGAACCTATGAACCTATGAATTATACAATCAGCTTTAACTATGACCTTCCTTTATTAACATGAGCCAAGCTTCTATAAGACTGATTTTTGTGTCCTAGAGATAGAAAATGTCACCAACACATGCCCAGATGTAAGTAACACCACTTTGTAATGTCCCTATGTCCAGATAACTGGAGGCAAGGGAACAGATAATCTGAAATAATACAAAAAAGGGGGGTGTATATTCTCTACTAGACAGATTCACAAATCGATGTGCCTTCCCACACCAAATAATAGTTCTGCTTCCTTTTATTATCTTTGAATCTCAAAGCTAAACATTTCATTTTACAAACCTATCCAAATGTTATGAAGTGGATACATGGATGTGGGCTTGGCCTGGAGCTGTGTTACTTCAGTAAATATAATCTTTAACTACTTGTACATGATTGGCTATGTCCTGCATTTATTGTCATGTATGTGCCTGGTATAATGTTATGTGTGATAATAACACATACTATGTGTAAGTTTTGTCAAGGTAACCTTCTGATCCCCATATCAGCAATGACTGTGTGTTTTTTCACCCTCTCTAATTACCACTAGCAGCTGTGTGTTGCCATTAGCATATCATAATCCTACTGCATGTGTCATTGCAAAGCTTAGAAACATTCTTACTGTAACCTGTTTCATGCTAGATGCACTATTACAGCCATCCTTTCCTGATGATCTTTGCACTTGTTGTAAAATGTTACACTTATACAGAATATCTTCTAGAGTCTGCTTACTTCCCATTACAGTTTCAGTTCATTCTTTGGACTGGTGTGTGCTGTTTGCTTTATTACTCATTTGAAAATTCTCAAGAGGATTGTGTACTGAACTTCCTTTGTTGCCTGTGGAGTTCCTGAATTCAGATATGTAGGTTAAGGACTCTTTGAGATAACTTAAGTGTTTAGCTATTGTAGATTTGCCTCTATTATAAGTTCGTGCTTCTTTGTAGGAGTAGGTGCATGCACATAAGTATACAAGCACTACACACGTCACATGTTCACACGAGGTGACACACAAACACATGTGCATGCGTGCACGCGTGTGTGTGAAAAACACATAGCTGTCAGTCACTTCAGCTGCTCTTAATACTATGACTTCACTATATTTTATCCTGAATGCTATCTCTAGCATATTTATTCTCTATTGGTGCACAAGATGAATGATTACGTGCGTCCATGTTCTTTCTTGTTGCATGCTTCTTCACGCTTTTCTTATTAAGGGATATATGCAGCAATAAATGACATGCTGTCTGCATTCCAGCAGTGAAAGGAAATTGACCTTGCACATATGTTCTGCTCCAATGAGCTCACAAATATCAGACTGGTTAGGTGGAATGCAACTGAAACAAGGTAATGAAAGCTGAAATATTGCATTAGTTAAAAAGATTCCTGTGTAGAAGCAAATGAAGTGTCTCTGGTGACATTTTTCAGTAAGGATAACGAGCAGCTATTGTTCTCTAAACGTATTGTAAAATACTGCTGTCACCTCTAAATGCACCTTTAGTCTGAACACCCTATAAAGGGCTCCCTAGTTTTGTTGACAGAAAGTATAACAGTTGTGTTCATAGGTTCATAGGTAAGTACTAGGCTATCTGCCCAAGGGCATTTATAAGCCTAGCCAGAGTGTGTTGGCTTTCGCCACCCCCTTAGATTAGTTCCCCTGTGCCTCTGACCAGCAGAGCCATTAGTTCCCTGCGCCTCTGTCCAGCAGAGCCGCTGCAGTGATCCCCGGGGTAAATTTTCTGTTTCCCATCCACCTGTCAAGGTTTCTCTTGAAGAGTGCTAAGAAAGCATGCATGTATATTGGAATCTTGTTCCAAGGCATGGGGAGTCTCTGGGTCAGGAATCTATCCCTCCAGCACGTCCTATTTATCGTTGTGGTAAGGTTTATATCCCTAGAGCATGTGGCTCTCAGGGATTTCCTTTTTTTTTTAGGTGGAGCATATCCATCAATTCTGGGTTGGACATGGCCTTGTATGTCAAGCAGAGATCACCTCTGAGTAAGTGGTATGCAACCGAATACAGCTGGAGTTTCTTTAGTTGGGCTGCATAGGTCATCTGTTTGAGGCCAGTAATCCTCTTGGTGAGGTACTTTTGTGGTCTTTCCAGCTGTTGCAGGTGTCTTGTAAGGTACATCCCAAATGGGGTGTTGTATTCTATAATGGGTCTAATAAGTGATGAGTAGAGAGGCACAATAACCTCCTTTGTTCTGGATGCAAACCCTTTTAAGATTAGATGGGCCACGTAGAAGGATTTTCTAACCACCTTGGCAATATGATTATCAAAGGAGAGATTGCTATCTACTTGGGTCCCCAGATCCCCTATTACTTTTTCTGTATTTAGGGGACTACCACCTATGTGGTAGTTCGCGGGTACTTTGTTTTTTCCAAAGGGGATGACTATGCACTTTTTGGCATTCAGCTTGAGGCCATGATTTTGATACCAGGTATCCATCTCAGTGGGACCCTTCTGGAGGGTGTCTGTATCAACTGGAGTTTGCCGTCATCTGTGAACTTGGTCAGCCAAAGTCCTCCTGTGCTTGCCTGTACCTCTGAGAAGTATATACCGAACAGGAGGGGTCCTAGGACTGAGCCCTGGGGGACGCCACTGGTTACCGGTTTAGAGTTGGACCTAGAGTCTGCAACTCTCACCATGTGGGTTCTGTCCATGAGCCAATTTGCAACCCATCTTGTGACGTAGGGGATAATGTTCAGGTTGGTGAGTTTGTCTATAATACCAGAATGGAGAAATGGTGTTGAAAGCCTTTGCGAGGTCTAGGTAGGCTGTGTGGACCTTCTTACCCTCATCTAATGCCTTGGTAACTGTCTCAAAGAAGTCCACCAGGTTTAGGAGGCATGATCTGCCCTTAACAAAGCCAAACTGGGTGGGGTCCAAAGTTTGGAGGTTCTCAATGTCTCTGTTAATGAGTTCCATGATGATGCACTCCATAGCCTTGCAGACCAGGCTAGTCAGGCTTATAGGGCGATAGTTCCCGGGGTCCGTTGTGATGCCACCTTTGTGGAGTGGGATAATGTTGCTGTGTGCCACTCTGTGGATATGTAGCCTGTAGAGAGGCTGAGTTTGAACAGTGTGTTTAGGTGAGGGGTTAGTTCATTTTGGAGCTCTTGTAAGACACAGCCTGGGACACCATCCAGTCCCATTGAAGCTGTGTTTTGGCTTTGGATAGGGCTGCTTTAACCTGTGTGTCGGTGATTGCCGGGGCCTTACATTCTTCTGGTATGGTTATGGACCCTTTAGGGGGTGAGAGGGGTATGAAGTTTGCACTGAACCTGTCTGCCAAAATGTTGGCAATATCAGTCGGTTCAGTGTATTTTGTGCCATTCTGCACCAACTCAGAGCAGATCTGAGAGTTTCCACTTAGGTTCTTGACATAACTAAAGAACACTTTGTGGTTATCTTTGGAATCTTTGGCAATTTTTCTTTCGAAGCTAGCCTTGGATGATATAATGAGGAATCATAGTTTCTTGCTGATACTGATCAGGGATGTCTTTCCTTCTAGGGATTTTGCTCTTGTCTGTACTAGTTTCCTCCTTCTATTGCAGAACCTGTTTATGGCAGGGGTCCACCAGACTGGTTTCCTTTTCTTGGAAGAGTGAGTTTTGGTTTTACTTGGAATAGCACGATCCATGCATTCCTGCAGATGATCATAGAGTGCCTTTGTATATGTTTCAGCAGCTTGGACAGCATTGTCCATTGGCGTGGGGGCTGTGAACCTTTCTACCTCGGTCTTAAGCAACGTGAAGTTTGCTTTTGAAAAGTTTTTCATGGTGGTTTCCTTGACTGGGGTTTGGGGTGGAATGCGAATATCCAGAGTGATTAGTCTATGGTCTGATCTAACCAGCAAGGGGTTGACGTCAGGTGTGGAACACTGGTCGCCCATGTTGGTGATGACCAGGTCCAATATGTTGTTCCCTCTGGTTGGGGTATTGACCAGTTGATCCAGGGCATTCGAGTTTATAAATTCTCGGAAGCGTTGGGCAAGGGAGTTAGTACTTAAGTAGTTCTCCCAGTTAATGTTTGGGTAGTTGAAATCACCCAGTATTAGGGTGTTTGGTAGGAACTTCATATTTCCCAGTGTCTCCAGAAATGCAGAATGGGGGTCCTGGGTCATAGTGGGTGATCTGTAGCAAGCTACAATTTGTATTGCAGTTTTGCCCATTGTTAGTTGCACTTGGATGATCTCTGATGCATCGTGCTGCACCACTAACCTGGAGGTGTGAGTATCCTTGATGAATATTGATATACCCCCGCCTTTTGTGTTTCGGTCCGGGATCTGTGGCCAAAAGATATGGTATGAGTTATAGCCTGGTAGTGCTGGGGTGCTCTCCGGAGCCTTAAACCAGGTTTCTGTTACTGCACAGATATCGATGTTCTCCATACTGAGGAGTGCCTCGAGTGCGTGCATTTTGAGGTTTAGACTTCTGACGTTGAGTAGCATTACCCTCAGTTTTTGGTTACTTGTGCTCTTTATGGTGGTGGGTTTGTCTTTTGAGCCTTGCCTAAAAAAGGCACTATGGGGACGGCAAGAGCCTTTGCCAGTATTCGAAAGCCTAAGGGTGACAGGTGCAAGCCATCTCTTGTGAAGCAACGTGGCTTGTCGAGCATGTCACCCCAGGCAGACAGATACTGGATCCCCTTTGAATGACACCAGAAACTTAGCCAATTGTTGAAGTTGATCATTTTTTCTTTGTACTGTGGAATCACTCTTGGTGAGGCAGGATGCTACTCAGGGTCAGGGTCATACCTGCCTGGGCTACATGATCAGAGAGCTCTTCCATGTCTCTTTTCATGTAGTCCAGGGAGGTACGTCTCAGGTCATTCACACCACATGTACAATGACAGTCATATTTGTACTTGTTCTGGAGTGACCTGAGTGCTTGTGTTATGTGGCGGATCCTGGTGCCCAACAGGCAGCTAACTGTAACCTTCTCCTTGTCCAGCCTAGTTAGTGGGACATCAGTGTGCCTGACTATAGAGTCGCCTATCACTAGTGTGTTAGATATGTTATTTTGCCTTAAGGGCTGTGATTGCGTGGCACACTGATTATGTGAAGTATGTGTTTCATGGTTGGTGATGGGTTGTGGAGGTTGCTTGGATGTCTGCTTTGGACGTCTCTGTTAAATTGCTAAAAACAGCTCATACTCTTCCATGGTGGAAGTTGCATTTTCTCTGCTTTATTAATATTGTCATATATGTATGCCAACTATGACAACATTCATTGACCTTACTTGCATTTTCTGCAGTCTAATGGCATAAATACATCTGCTGCTAATCTCGTACTTTGTCGCCACCTCTTATGTCCTTTACTTGATCAGTTTATTAGAAAGTTAAACAACATTGTACAAAATAAATGGTAGTTATGACATCTAAGCCTTTGCAGCACATCTCAGATAAAAACAGAATAGTTCTGTGTATTTTACAGTTGCTAGTTACATTCAGAGAACAATGTATTTATAGGATCATAGGATCATAGGATGTTACTAAGGTAATGGCCATGAGGCCCTTTTCAAGCCTAGTCAAGAATTATGACATATTCCCAAAGTCAGCATCTGTCCCCCTGTCAGGTGGAATCCCAGGGGTAAATCATCCAGGTTACGCTTAAATGAGGACAGAGAGGTGCTCTGCTTCACATGAAGAGGGAGTCTGTTCCACAGATGGTGGAGTCTCCGGAACACAAGTCTGTCCTGCCAGCAGGTCCTATTAATGTCGCAGGCTGGGTTTAGGTCTCTAGTATGCTTTGCACATGTGGTGTTGGATTTGCCGCTATGTAACATTTCCAATAGGGCAGGGTCCGAGATGGCCCTAACCTCTGAGCACTCTATATGAGACTCAGTAGAGTGAGATGGACTTCAACCTGTCCACATAGGATAGATGCTGGAGTCCCTGGATTCTTCTGGTCAGGAGACTTTGCGGTCCTTCCAGCTGCCGCAAGTGCCTAGTGAAGTACATACCAAAGGGGGCATTGTACTCAATAATTGGCCTGATAAGGGAAGAGTACAGTGAGGTAATGACCTCTTTTTTCCTAAATGTTATGCCTTTATTTATGAGATGAGCCATGTAGTATGCCTTACACACCACTGAGGCTACATGTTGATCAAATACTAGATTACTATCTATCATGGTGCCCACATCCCTTGCTACTGATTCCATTTTTAGGACATTGTTATTGATGCGGTACTTGGTGGGGACCTCATTCTTGCCAAAGGGGACTACAATACATTTTTTGGCATTGAGTTTGAGGCCATGTATCTGGAACTACTCATTTGTTTTGGTAAGGCCCTCCTGGAGAATATTAACATATTTTGGGGTGTTTATGCCTGCTCCCAGCTTGCAGTCATCTGCAAATTTGGTCAGCCATAGACCTTTGGTTTTTGCCTGGACATCAGAAAAATATATTCCAAAGAGCAGAGGCCCCAAGACTGAGCCCTGAGGGATGCCGCTAGTTACAGGTCTGCTATTTGAGGTGGAATCCCCTATTTTAACTGAGTGGGTTCTGTCAGTGAGCCAGTTGGCAACCCATCTAATAATGTATGGGTTGACTCCTAGCTGGGTGAGTTTGTCAACTATACCCAAGTGGGGAACGGTGTCAAAGCCTTAGCCAGGTCAAGGTATGCCGTTTGTACCTCCTCTCCCTAATCTAGGACCTTGGTGACCATTTCGAAGAAGTCCACCAAATTTAGCAGGCATGATCTCCCCTTGACAAAACCGAACTGAGTAGGGTCAAGTGCTTGGAGGTTGCCAATGTCCTTGTCTATGAGGTCCATGATTATGCATTCCATGGCTTTGCATATCAGGCTGGTAAGGCTAATGGGCCAATAGTTACCTACATCTCTGGTTGCAACACCTTTGTGTAATGGAATGACGGTAGCCATCCTCCATTTGGTAGGTACGTAGCCAGTGCATAAGCTGTGGTTGAAAAGGGTGTCTAAAGGTGTTGCAAGTTCTTGCTTGAGGTGCTGTAAAACACAGCCTAGGATATTGTCTGGTCCCATTGAGGCTGTATCTTTTGCCTTTGAAAGGGCATTTAGGATCTGCTCATTGGAGATTCTTGGTCGGGAGCTGGTGATAAGGAGGTCTTGATTTACTGTCAGGGGGGACAGCGGGATGAAGTTTATGCTATACCTGTCTGCATGTAGATTAGCTATTTCCTTAGCTTTAGTGTATGTAATGCCCTTGACCACAAGTTCAGTACAGAACTGTTGCTTGCTCTTAAGGTTGTGGACATAGCTAAAGAAGGCCTTATGGTTGTTCTTTGTTGAGGAGGCCAGCTTGGACTCATAGTCAACTTTGGAGGATCTCACGAATGGCCTTATTTTTTGTTTATGTTAAGGAGGGTCAACTTCCAAACTGGTGCTTTCCCCTTCCTGCTCTTGAATAGCAGGTTTTTCCTTTTATTACAAAGTCTGTTAATAGCAGAAGTCCACCAGACAGGTTTGCTTCTTCTTGAGAAGGCAGTTTTGGTTCTGTCCGGTATAGCTATATTTATGCAGCTGTATAGGTGCTTGTAAAGTGCCCTGGTGTAAGTCTCTGTATCAGCAACTGTAACCTCAGTTGAGATGGAAGGTATGAAGCTGCTTATGCCTGCCCATAAGCAGTTATAATCAGTTTTAGAAAAGCTTTTGTTATCTGATTGCAGCTGGAGGGGGGTGGAGGCATGACACTGAATATGAGGGTGATTGCTCGGTGGTCAGATTTCACTAGGGGAGGTAGGGGTACTACACTGTTTACAAAAGTTTGTCAATACCAGTTCCAAGATATTCTCACCTCTCATAAGGGTGATTACTAGCTGGTCCAGAGTATTAGAGTTGACAAAGTCCAAAAATCTCTGAGCAAATGAGTCTTGGCTAGAGTCATTTCTCCAATATATGGATGGATAATTGAAGTCACCCAGCATCAGAGTGCAAGGTTGAATCTTTATAGATTCAAGTAGGTCCAGATAGGTGGAGTGGGTATCTTGATTCATGGATGGGGGTCTACAGCTGGCTATGACATGGATGGGTGTCTTGTCTACAGTTACCTGCACCTGGAGTGTATATATGAGTTTATAATGAATAATCACAGGTGAGTTTGACAGAAACACAAAACATCAAACAAACTCATCAATAATTACCATTAATTGCAATTAAAATTGACAAATAAAAGTAATTGTAAATGCAAACCAATATATTACATTTGCAACTAAAAATGACATGAGGAGCTTTGCCATCCTTCCCCCAAGGTAGTGGCTCTGCCCCCATACACCTGGATATTATATATATATATATATATATATATATATATATATATATATATATATATATATATATATATATATGTGTGTGTGTATGTATATATATATATATATATATATATATATATATATATATATGTGTGTGTGTGTGTGTGTGTGTATATATATACATATATATATATATATATATATATATATATATATATAAAAAAAAATCAATCTATACATATATATCTATCTATATATATATATATATATATATATATATATATCTACATACATATTAACTCCAAGATTGCATAAATATGAAAAAAGAGAAAAGCCTAGAAGTTATGGAAAGGTCAATATAATGAACATTAAATGTTACATAATTCAGCCAACTGTACCACCAGCAAGACCACGAGTTTCAGCACATGATAAAATGCATGCAAGAATAACTCATAGACAAATAGATTGATAGATAGATATATGGCTCCCCTGCATTTTGTCAAACATCGGTTTGGTTGACAAATGCAGGGGTGGTGTTTAATGTTGGTGGTATGGATAGCTGAGTGGTGCAAATGTCGATATTATGCTTTGTTGAGGCAGGTGAGTGGGATTGCAGGGGGTGAGAGTGTTTGTAAATCTGTTTGTGAGTTAGGGTTGGGGATAGGTGAGGGATAGGTGTTGTATGTTTGTATGCAAGTGTGTGTATTTTAGAGTTAGGGTTAGGATTAGGAAAGGGGAGAGATTTAGTGTTGTTAGTGTGTGTTTGTGTGTGCTTGTGTGTATTGAAACAGAAAAGTTTTTATTAAGGTAAGGTGTAGGGTTATGATTAGAGAAAGGGGCTGTGTTAGGGATAGAGTTAGCTCCCATTACTATGGTGGTGCAAGGGGTAGACTCTAAGAGAGTTCTACTTCAGTAAATCATCACAAACCCTAACAAGATGAAATAATAAATAATCAGATTCCAGGGAAAGGTCCTCTTTTTCTAAGTTAGTCTACTTTTTCAGCAAGTGAAAAGTCCAACAAATCTTATGACAAAGTCTATTGAGCTTACTTATCTTATTAGATGAGGACTAGAGGCCTACAATGACTCCTGTCATCAACTTTCACACACATAGTTGGAGAGATGGGAAGAATCTACATAGATCAGAATAAGATGAGCCAGTTTATTGATATATCTAGAAGTTCTATCAATGAAATGGTAAGTGCTTTCTTACAACTGGAGTAGCACAATTCAGCACAGATTCACGGATGTCTTCTAGATTATACTGAAGCTGAAAATTGGTATGTCTGCTGCCATCTCAATGCATACAGCTGTAAAACCCATTTCAAACCTAAGCTGCCCCAATTTGTTTTGCAAAATGTTTTTACTCCACAGAAAGGAAATAATGCTACACATCATATTCTTTAATAAAGAATATCAAAATAATTTATGTCCCCGATAAAAGTAAAGGCCTCATGCTGCATCAGAAAACTGAGTAGGAACAATAGTATATTCTCATCTCCTCACAGCAGAGTTAGTTTTATTATTTTCAGATCTACTACTTTGGTAAACCAATAACATTAAAAACTACTGTAATTGTAGCTTGTAAGTAATATTCCTGACACTCTGCAATACGCAGAATACCTGAATACCTGAATATGCAGGTGAGGAATAAAGTCGTAGTTTAAAAACTATCTCTTAAAATGGACCTTTGAAATCATCTTCTAAAACATCTTTTTGAGACTGGTATATTTAAAGTGGGAATAC